>NW_017100169.1:942054-972549 GCF_001263275.1 Habropoda laboriosa
TTTTGTCATTGCATTCACAAATCACAATATTCATAAATATAATTACAATGCAAATTAACTGATATGCTAGACCAGGGGTGGGCAAACTGCGGCCCGCCATCAGTTTTTCTATGTCCCGCGAGTTATTATCCAAAAAGAAAGAATTCCATATTTCCCATTAACAAATGTGTACATGTTACAAATAAAGGATTTGTCAAAAAATTTTAATTTGTAGCTAACTATCTATTTTACATACATACACACATACGTAATAATCTCAATTTTCTCTCTTGACCCACAAGGCCAAAAAATATTTAGTATCTGGCCCTCCAGAAAAAAAGTTTGCCGACCCCAGTACTAGACCATGCAAGTTGACTGAGTACTCCGGTGTCCAAATATTATCGTAACGTCAAAATTAAACATTATTTTGTTTAACATGGGTTACATAGTAAACGTTACGAGTTACATAAATAAAATACATTCCTAAAGTCAAAACACATAACAGAGTCAAAAAGTTAGTTGCATTCGTCTAGAACTTTTTGTCCGTGAGAGATACCTGGTTGACATCTGGTGACAACACTGGTTATACTTTCTTTCTGAAGTTGCGTTGATATTTTCTATGTGGCAGAAACACTTCGTCTGTTATCTGTCGTGAAAGATATCGTTTTCTTCTCTCGAAGAAGGTATACAGAAACTCGTGCCACGTTACGATAAACGTCTAAATAAACTTGGCGATTACGTAGAAAAATAGCTCTCAACTACTTTTGACTCTAACTAGTAGTTGTTTCTTCATTGTAAACAAGATGACAGTGTGACAAAGAGAAAACTGTACAGTATCTAAATATTAAAGTTATACTCTTCCAAGGAATTTCTTGTACCTTGCACCCTACGAAAAAGCCTGGAACCATAATCACAAAATTAACCCTTTAACGCTTATGCCCATGTTTTACACGTGCACAACTAATCCTTCAATAAGTTCAATTGCGTTTAATTATTTTCATTGACTTTTCATATTTGCGTTATTACTTCTATTACGACGAAAACGTAAGTTACAACATTGTAAACAATGAGAAACTGATTTCTATACGTCTAGGAAATGATTAAGAAAAGAAAATCAAATTGATCATTTTTGGTACATATCAAGTTGAGAAAAATGTGAGCGTTAAGGGGTTAAAAATCCTCGATACATCAAAATTTCCACTCTCGATCGAAAATCGTCCACAAGGACCGACCATCAGTCATCAGAAATGTCTCGAAAAGGCCGGGCCCCGATCAATGCTCTCTGCAACATCCCATATAAATCATTTCCTCTTCAAGTACTAAGCTAGACATATCGATTATCGAACAGAGGAGAGAGTAGAAGAAGGGAAAATTGCATGATTCTCACGGTGTACACCGGCGATTACACGTGGCTCGTGTGTGTCGACGATGATTATTGTCGGCTATAGGTCAGCCTGAAAGGCTAAACACACGCCTGTCCGTGTACCTTTCGTCGATGAAACGTAGGCTCAGCCTGGCAATTAGTCTTGGACCATCCTGTTCGATCGAGGGGCCGCGCGGCACGCGTTCACGTCATTCCATGCGGATAATCAACGCTCGTCGGATTTACGTTCACGACGTCGTCGCGCGATGCGTTTGACGTTACACGTTGTGCCCGCCTGCTTCGCCCGCTTATTACCCAGTCCAGCGAACGGAGCACACCGTGTGTGCCTTTGCGTTTCTCTCGCGGGTGGGATTTTCGACAAAGCAGCAACGAAACATCCTTTTCGGTCGGCCCTTTGACGGAAACTGGAATTTTGGAGGAGCCCGAGAGAATGTTGTGAAGCCTTGGATACACGAAGTTTGGGAGAATAGGTATATTTTAGACGAAATCTTAAATTTCTTTAATTGTTGTTTTCATTAATTTAAAAAATGTCCTTTGGATTCTAAAGAGATGTTTTTAGAAGGAAATTTTTTAATATTGCCCCACTTTCGTGATTTTGATTTTAATTAAGGGAGTACTCGGGGATAGACGGCTGATTTCAGCCGATTTCGTGATTTCTTCTCAAGGCGAAAAGTTTCAATATTGATGCTTTGTGTATAGCTTTATTCGTCTTTTATTTGCTTAAAATCAGTAGTAAAGTCTTGAAATGTTTAAAACAATCAGAGTTATATGCCATTAGTCCTTAAAAATGTTGTTATCGTTTCAACCACGATCGTAAATTTACAACATTTTTCTACCAAATGGCAATGGATTAAATTCAAAAATACATTTTTCCTGCAATTTTCGTAAGTTTCAGGTGCCAAAAAGAAAATCGAAGTTCTGAAAATATTGATCTGATTTTGGTCAGAACGATAGCGATAGATATTCTAAATGCAGTATAAAAGCGGAAGCAATCGGTCCAGCAATATCCGAGAAAACCTTGGTAGAGTGTTGGAAAACTTGGTTTCGAGAGAACCGCGTTTAAAGGTTTTCGAAGATTTGAGAAGGCATGGTCTTGAGTCATTCAAACTCTCATATCTCTTACAATTTCTCCATTTTCTAAAAATCGTTTAACAAACATATTATCTAGACTATAGGAAGTGCAAAAGCAGAATACCCCTTTAATATTTTTCTTTTACAAGAAATATTTGACGTTGCACAATATTTAAATATTTTTCTTGTCCGTAATTTTCATTGTAATTAAGTATTACACAGAGAATGTTTCGCGGATTGTTAGCCCTAGGATTCATTGGGAACACGCCGTGGATATATCACGGGCAACTGTGCCATTTCTATTTTCTCCTGTCAGCTCGCTTCCTCGGTTGCTCTTTTTGCTTGATATTTTCGAAGATAGGGGAACATGTGGGGAATGATTGGAAACCTGGACGGAATGGATGTTGAGCGTAAAAAGCGTGTTTGGTTGTAGTTTCCTGGAGACGAGCTACGATCGATGGAACCATTCTTTTGTTCCAAGGGAAAGGTGCACAGACCTGTAACGCATATTTTGGAAAACGAGCATTCGGGAAAAAGATAGCGAAACCGAAGGTACCCACCGCTAAATGAACCATCGGTATCCAAATCACAGTCATAAAATATTACTCGATTCGGGAATCACGGAAATGAACGGAATCAGAAATTAATTGTAGTTAATTGAATCATTAATATTTTATCTATAATTACCAAAATTCTCCGGGCGCAATAACGACCTAACCCTTTTCCATTTGCTAATTAAACAATCACAGAATTCATCTGCCATTAATTGGTCCGATAATTTTGCATCTGCAATCACCAAAAGTCACGTGGTTTGTCGAAATCCACGATTATTTACCATCAATTCAACCAACAATTTTCCACATACAATCATAGAGTAATCATTCAATTAAAAACTCACAGGTTATCGAAGCCTGAAATTACTTCATAGTTAATGAATTAAGTTCTTAATAATATCATTCATTTACAATAACTCTTAAGTGTAACGTAAATTACAAAACAAATTTTCTCTTTCGAATCAAAATACAATTTTCCCCTTGGAAAAATATTGTTCCAAAAAAAAAAAAAACCGCCGAAGGAATCGATTCAGCTTCGATCCACCGAACGCCAGAATGGAAACGAGGAACCATCGAACCACGTCCATCACAGGTCCTCCAATTTGCTGCCATTAGCGTTTTCGCTTTCTGGCTTTCGACCTTAATTAACAGAGACGACGATAATCGTACGAACGATACGTGTGCATCGCCGCTTTGCCTCTCGTTTCCGCGATTATGTACTGCTGGAGGATGGCTCTAAAAGCTGGAGGGGAGAGAAGGAAGGGCAGAGGGCATGGCGTACCGTGTAATGGCATGTTGCATTAATCATGCAACGTAGTAAAGCGTTCTCCATTTAAAATTCCGCTTCCTACAGAGTGTGCTGGCCGCGGCGAACATTCGCGCGAGTGACAGTCACATCTCTCTTCCTCCCTGGAGGGTGGCGAAAGGGTGACTGGTGGTTTAATTCGTTTCCACTTGCTATAATTGCCACGCGGAACTTTTCAAACGCTTTAAACTTGCTTTCCGTTTCTTTTTGATTTCTTTCTTCAAGCCAAAATCTGACGGAAGGTAGCGGAAAATGAATCTCGCGAGATTCGTGAAAATGTTCAGTTTTTCTTCGGGATTCGTAAGGTAGTTAATATTTCTTTTTTGGATTAATAGTTGCATAGAAAGAAGTGTGCAGGTGTCTTAACGTGGTCGGAACAACTTCACGTCGATATCGTTAAAAGGTCAGAGCACCAGGCCAGCGAAGCTGAGCTTTAAACTAAGCTTGCTCGCCTCCATTTATCGGCTCAGATTAGCCAAATCGATCGAGTACAGCATTTAATTCCCCGTGCAACGTGGTCGTTATCGTTCTGCTTGAGATTCTGCTCAAGTCGCTTTCTACTATACGGTCGGTCCAATCCGATTATTTTAATTCTCGGTAATTTTCGACTTGTGCAGCTGAACGAACAACTCGCGGTGCATAATTATAGAAAGAAAAATAATCGTTGAATAATACAAACGGGACAACTTAAACGTGAAAGTATATTCAATTGGCGGCGAAGAAAGGTAGAAATTTATCATCGTGATCCTCTTAACGTCGCTAACAATCGTGCAAATTCTATTAATCAATTGTTTCATCCGCGGGAAAGGACGGATAAATGGAAAGAGATTCGATCGTTGCGATATTTAATCACGAAAATTCGGACGACTCGCTTTGCGGGAACTGCCTTGCCGTTGATTGCGATTAAGTCGATTAAAATCATCGCGGTTACCGTAATACCGTAACAAAGCGTAATTAAGATTTTTCATTTAGCCGGGACTCTTTAGCGATGCTCGTTAGCAACACTGAAATCGGGAATACACGGAAAAATAACCACTTAAGTTGATTAGCGCGGTCTGTACAGATGTTTAAAGTACCGCCAAGTCGAAACAAAACATGAAACAATGAGAAAGGAAAATTCAACGAGATACTAAATATCACGGTACAATAATTAGCGAATTATGTTTTCCTCCAAATTAATCTAACAATGTTTATTCAATTTACTTCACCACAATACGCATGTTGATAAATTCGAAATATCGTAATAGTCGTAATAAAGAATTATTTGCTATATAATCGGCTTCACGAACATTGTGGGAGCCAACACGTTTTGTCATAAAGTTATAAGTAAATAAATATTGTACGTATGAAATACAATACATAACTGACTTCACGTGAAGAACTAGTGCAAAGAATTAATAACGCAATTACTGAAATTCAGCGAAATTCCCAGGAACCTCGTGGTATAATAAATTCCATAAGCTATCGATGTCAAGCTTGCATTCGCGTACAAGGATGACATTTTGGAATGAGGAATTAACAACACTAAGTAATTGTTTTTAATATGAATAACTATCAATGGCACGGGCTCGTTACCGGATAATAAACAGGACCTGATTACGCAGATAAGACAAACACACTCTTCACAAAATTCATTATTACGTGCAGGGTGTTTCGTAAATGCATGTCAATACTTCAGGGGGTAAAAAGTAAAAAATGTCCTATGGACATATGTCCGATATACCTTCCTTATCGAGTTAGGGTTGATTAAAGAAACTATTCGAAGTGTCTGCCTCTACTACACGTCGTAGCATTGAGTTCCGCACTCGCTGGAAAATACCAGGTATTCTTCGAATAGTTTGAAATCCATTTCGTATCCTTTCTCGCTGTTGCACATTATTCACTCGCGTTGCATACACAATTTTTCGAACACCAATAAACTCGCGAGAGTAAGGCATCGACTGCCCGAAGTTTTCCGACTGCCAGAAGTTAAGCCATATTAAGGCGTGCAGTAGCGTGTGTTGATGCACGAGGAGAGCATTTGGAACATTTTCTTTGATCATTCATTACTCGAAAACGAAGGTATATCGGACATTTTTTATTTCTTTTAGTTTGTGGATTTACCCACTGAAGTATTGACATGCATTTACGAAACATCCTGTATTTCCTGTGTACAAGACTTATTTGCATCCAACTTTGTAACAAAGCGTTCATAGCAGAACTTTATCATTTAACATTTTCTGCTTAGTTACATCTAACGAATAAACCGCCGCAGTTTATTGGAAAAAACCTGGGACACCCTGTACTTTCAGCATTGGAAAATGCATTTCCATTATGTTCTTAGTGGTTGGAAAATTGCAATTTCAGTACCCAGAATGGTTCATGAATTCGTTCCACCTTAACACAAAACACCTAATGGCGTTTAGTGCCAAACAATTCCCCGAAAAATCCACTGTACAATTCCTCCAGCGTTTAAAACTACAATTCCCGTAGTACTTCTAGCGTCAAAAACCCCACAATTTCCCAATGCATCTCCAATCTTCGAAATTCCATTTCCACAAATTCCCCCTGGAACTGCAGCAGTAATTTCCGCATAAAAATGACACGATCCTAACCACCTGAGAATATATTCCAAGGACTTGGAAATACGTCAAAGCAGCCATCATCGCCGCTACTCAGCAGCTCTCTACCCTACGGTGCGCAATTGCAACGAATAACCGCAAACAGCAAAGCTAAAAGCAGCCCCTCAGAACCTCGATTCATGGAATCGCGTTAATTCCATCAATCGCGCTGAACACACGCCCGGAGACCGCATGATCCTCTAATTCCGCGGAAGAATTAATCCCGGAACAACGATGGTACACAATGGCGGGGAAAGCGAGCTAGCTGGCGTGGCGTGGCGTGGCGCGTTGAGTAGCTCCAGCAGAGGAGGCGCAACGTGAGAGTAGAATGAATGAACGAGAGAGAAAGAGAGAGAGAGAGAGAGAGAGAGACAGAGACGGAAACTCTCGCGTTTCAACTAGAATATAGAGGAAGAAGGAGGAGAAGGAGGAGGAGAGGGTGTATATAGGAAACCGGAAAGGAACGACGCCGGGACGGGACAAATGACGAGCCGTGGAAGAAGGACGATGGGGTTTAGGGGAAAGCCCAGCTTAGCGCGAGCAGTTTCCGGGCTTGTTAAGCGTACCAGGTGCAGCAGCCCTGTTCTAGCGTTGCAGGTGGAATTGCTGCTGGAGAATAGAACACTCGCGCACGTCGTGTGTGCCAGAGTATGGTAGTAAGCAATAGTAGAGGACCAGAGAAAGGAAGGTGGGAGCCGGGGAGGAAGACAGTAGTTGTAGTTGAGGCCCAGAGAAAATACATGAAAGGAGGGAGGATAGACGAGAAATAGAATCAGACAGAGAGAAGAAAAGCAGCTAACCCAGAGAACGCACGGATTCCTCCTCCTACAACTGCACACCCTCTCTACGTCCCTTTCCCATCAGTTGGAATTCGGTTGGCGACGGTATCCATAACTTTGCATCCTGTCACTCGGTTTCCAGCCTGGGCTTTTTCCAGCCATTCGTCATGCACGCCGAGCGGAATGTTCGCTCGTTCGCACGGCGAGAGGAGAGACCGTTTCGTGCGGGGCAGCCGTGCACGCGTCGATTCATCCTTTTCCGGCCTCCTCTCAAGCGGAACGTGAACTGCCACTCCAGCCACGGGAAGAATGCACGTCACGTAGAAATACAGACGCTTTCCTGAAGTTGCCTGTTTTGTCGCGGTCCTGGCTCTTGCTATCGGTCCCGATCTCTTCCACCGTCTCTTCCAGTGATCGATTGGTAAACTTTCCGACCCCGATAACAACCCTGGCTCCCATAATGAGCTACGTTGAAAGATTTCTCCAAGTTTTGAACACTTTTTGATGCATGTACGGCATGATATTCAGAAGGTGGTTTTGATTTTATAGGAAAACTTTACGAGACTAGAGCCTACGATAATGGAACACGAAACGATACAATTTGAATATATTAGGTCGTACAATAGGTTCGTGCCGTTTAATACCTTCAAATGCTACGAAAGAATGTAGTCGTACTCTAGTTTCATAATTTCTTTTTGGCTAATTGTAAGCCATTATGCAGTCACTGTATAACACATGTGGGCAACTCGCGGCTCGCGGGCCGAATATGGCCCGCAACTTCTTTTAGTTTGGCCCGCGATCCGTCCCAGCGGAGTCTTTAAATCCGACCCTCTATGTACCGATTAGTATCGTGTTTAATTTCATATTTTTATTTAATATACTAGTCCTTTTTATGTAATATTTAGCCAAAGTTGTATCAAACACATAATCACACATAACATTACATTAGAGATATTAATATATCGATACACAAAAACACGCGCGAAAACCCATTTAGTTTGGCCCTTGACTCGCAGAGAGAATAACATTTTGGCCCCAGAACCAGGAAAGGTTGCCCATGCCTGCTGTATAGTTTCTTTGCTTTTTCGTTAACATATATTTCAATGTTATTTCTTATAGTCGATATTGTCAAATTTTTTGCCCACTAAAAGTGTTATAATGCACAAAACAGATGGTAATCCAATGGGGCAATGTCATGATGTTTTGAACCACATGTGATCTAGCAGTATCGTGGTGAAAAATCGCTATGTTTCGATTTCAGAATCTTCGAGGTTTCACTACTATTGCTTCTCTTAACTTTTCCAACCGAGCACAGTGCACGTCTGAATGAATGGTTTCATTTCTCGAAAGTAACTTGAAATACGAAACACATCGTGAAAAGTATAAACTTATTGGACGATTAGTTCATACAACCGCATGCTCGAATACTGCTGTACAGATCTCTAACTCTTTAATAAATTTATCTCGTGTAAGCAACTTTGAATTTCTCTGTTTTACAGAAGAGTACAGAAGCGATCCATTTTATAGATTGCAATGGCTATTAATTGTGGAAAAAGTGTCTACAGCTTAATCTCTGGCAGTTACAAACTAACTTTTATCAGTCGTAAATCACTGAATCGTGCCCGGTTACAAATTGAACAAGTGCACTAGTATGTTCAGCCACTTTTCACGCGCAAGAAACCTAGTGGATGCGTAAAACTAGGAAAGAAAGGGACAAAGGATCGTTCGATCGATGTCGTGCGACGCTCAGCACCCGTTTACTGCCGATTCAAGTGTCCTTGATGACGGTATAACTGGAAAGATGACTTCTGGAACGAGCCATCTCCCGGGGATGGACCACAAAAGAGCCAACATTCGATTGCTCGATTCCCCACTCATCGACTTCGCAACTGTTCCCTCGTTAAACCAGTAATTGCTCGCGTTACCTTCTGTTAACGTGTTAGAATGATCGATAGGATCGGCGAATTATTGAGAAAAGTTTCTCAGGGGATGGATAAACTCTTGGAGTAAGTGGACATAAACGCGTACGTCTTCGAGAAGTTCGGCATGAAACCTGGGTGAACATTTGCTTGCCCTCTTCGATTTTAACCCTTTCACTGTGGATTGAAAAGATGACGTTCAGCAATAAAAATGCGTATTTTTCTATGTTTAAGAACACTTCGAAGTACCATAAAAATTACAGAAAAAGACAAAGATCATACGTGAATTTTTCGTATAACTGTTTAGTTATTGATTAATATGTACTCCTTGTGTGGTATATGTTAAAACAAGAAATACGTAGTCTCACGTCATTGTCTGGACAGCGCAAGTACCGTGGATCTTTTTCGGCGTGCCCGTACGACGTACGAGTTCAACATCGAAAGGGTTAATTCGTAACCCAAATCTCCTTTGTATCGTTGCGAATAAGTTGAACCAGATTGTTCGAAGTTCCTTAACGTTACCTAGGTTAATGGAACTGTTGCTTGGAATTCACTGGTGTTTCAATGGTGTTCACCTTAAACAACAGTTACAGAGCTACGCGGAAGTCGAGTCGTTCACTTCCACAAATCTTTCTTAGCAAAGTTTCACCGGCCGTTGCCAAATTCCACTGATATCGTATTCCGACCAATTAATCGGTTAATTATCACGTTGCGGACGTATAAAGAGCTTCCACGAATTCCCTTTCCGACATCTCTATGAGATAAAAACAGCAAATTGCTGATAAATGAATGCTAACGTTTGAAAATTATCACGTTGGATCAGAACTAGGATTAGTAGTCAAAAGTTAGGCGACGCTATTCCTAGTAATTTTTCTTCAAGGTGAAGCAGTTCAGTCACTTCACTCTTCATAAATGATTGACGCGTTCGTAGAATATTCCAATATGATTTGTTCATTTTTCTTGCCTCGAACGTCTCCACCACCAGCTCAGCTACTCGTTCGAGCAGTCGTTAATTCCTCCAGGCGCTATCGCGGTCGGAATTCTCACGTAGCCAGAAGTTTAATAAGCGAGGTCACCGACGAGAATCGCCGGTAAATCACACCCGCGGCCCAGCTATTGGAAGGCGGAAGTTAAATAAGACGGCACAAATGGTTCGGGCAATAAATCGCGAGATAACGGTCGAAACTCGTCGAGAACACTCTGAGCGCGCCTCCCTTCTTCCGGGGTTGCATTATTGCACTTTACAATGCGTATTCCGGCCGCGTGTCTTTTCGATTCAACATTGGGACTTGTTCCTCGATATACACGTATCGACTGGCAAAGCAAACGTGAAGTCTCAGGCGTGACTTAGGGCTTAGAAGTAGGAGATGTAGGGGAACTTGCGACGGCTCGCTGTTAGTAAGCCAATAGGGATAGAATAAGGCTATCGCAGTTACTCTTAGGTCTTCCCTTATAGTCAGCCAATAGGGATAGAATAAGGCTATCGCACTTACTCTTCTGTGAACAATAGATGACGATCGGGTCTCGTTCGAGCAGTCGGTAAACAGATGAGCAGTCGATAATTGACCGGAATGATATTTTCAAGCGCTCGAAAAAAAATTAAGTTTACGTCGCGCAGACGCCATAAACAGGCGAACAAATGCCTGCGCGACGTCAAACGACGTGCATCATGGTAAACTTTATTTTTTTATCCCATGTTCCCAAAATTTCTCTATTATTTCGATAAGCTTATTTTACAGGTTAAAATTCAAGCAATCCAATGGTATTTTTTCAAAATTATTCTACGAGTGGGAACAGTCAAATTAGCAATTGAAACTTTAGCAGCGATTATTGCTATGTTTATTGCTATGAAATGAGCCCAAGGTCGAAATATTATCTTTAAACCTTTCGTTACGGCAGTCCGCTCCGCTGGAGTGACGCCACTGAACGGGGCACCGTCAAATTTTTCAAAACTTTAACATTAAATAGTGGCTGTTTGATGGCTTTTATTGGCTGTAAAAAGTGGCTGTCGGTCTGTGATGGCACGCTATTATTCATTGCAGCCAGACATTTTTTGGCTTCATAAGCAAGTTTTTAACGCGCCAAAATCTACTTTTATTATTCAGGAATAGCAAGAAAATTTGTACATTTCAGTTTTCTAACTGTTAGAAAATATTAATACTTCTCCTGAGGCTTCCTTTGCAATAACAATGTATTGCATATGAGTCTCTTAGAAGTTAACGTCTGCGCTATTAGATATGTCTCACGCACCAACATAGTTAAGAGGAAAAGGTGGCTAAATAATTTTTAGTTTTCCGTTCTTTTATCAGCGTGCCACATACACCTACAACGCAACTGCCCCTCAAACGGCGGCAGTGTAAGGCCCAAGAGTAGTGGGGATGACCTGACCCTCCTATTTTGCCTTCATCTGGCCAGGCAATGACGTCAGAGTCTTCACGTTTGCTTTACCAGTCAATACATCCACGTACATTGCTCTATTTTCCTCCTAATTTTTTGCCTCCTGAGTACGCTTTGATCCCTTACTTGACGATATCAAAATGATCTCATGGACGGAGAGTCGAGTTAATCTTGGTTTGATGAGATTAGGAGTCTCCATTAAAGTATTCCTGAGGACTTAAGTAATTGGTAGCTGAATCGTCGTCTTTGATCCCGAATTTTTGCAATGGAAAGGGAGAAAGAAATTATTCATGTACTTTTTACTTTAAAATGCGACAAGTTCTTCGAACGAACTATTTTACACAGAGTAAACCTTTTAACCGGGGTCATTTTAGATTATTCTGTTGTTAGTGGAAAAATGGAAATTTTTTTTATGTCACATAATATGGGTCCAGAAGGCCTTTAATGTTATTATGTTATAATTTTTATCAGTTCATCTTTTTCGAAGTTTTCAAGGTTACTTTCAATTTTTTATAGATAAACCTATAATTTTTTTACACTCGTCTTTTAGCGGATGTTGAGAAAAGTTCGGAAAGCATCATAAAATATCCTTTTCTCCATCTGAACTAAAGAAACAGTAAAGAAAGTGTCCTAGTTAAGAAATATCCTAACAATAAAAAAAAGTGCAGATGTCATAGAAAACAGGAGGCAGTCGTTTATTTGCCATCTACGTGAGTGCATTGCAGCCGATGGGCATCGCTTTGAGTAGACACTGGGAATTCGCGTAAGTTCGAATCTTAACATTACAGGCACCGCGTGTTATCCAGCATCACAGAATCAATGTTTCCTGTATATCTTTTGTCGCCGTATCATTCCTTCAGATAGAAAAAAAATTCTTTATCATGGTCGTCTCAGTCAGTGCCGTTAACTCGCATCCAAAACAAACTGCACGGTTATACATAAAATAACTGAAAGTGACTTTGAAAACTTCGAAAACAATTGACTGACAGAAAATGTACTCTAATCATCTTAAAGGCTTCTTTACACCATGTCATGTGGCACAAAGAAAAATTCCGAAAAATCTAAGGTGGTCATATTAGGAGGTTCACCCTGTACGGTATAGGCATGTGTTTGTACCTTCAATTTTCTCTCATACTAACGAGGCATTCCCCTGTAACACCTTGAAAAAATTGATTTCTTTTTAATTTTTCGAAAGTGAAATAGAAACAGGAAACAATTAATTAAAACTGTATAAAAAATTGTCACGCATGACGAAAAGGTAATTAATCTATCTAAAATAAAAATGGTAACGATAGACGTACGTATCACTTCAAAATAAATTCACGAAAATTGCTAAATGTTGCAATGTTCACAGAGGAATGCCCCTTTAATGTTAATATTGTGGGGAGAGATGGGGAAATGGAGAGAGTTGGTGTGAATGGCCCGGGAAGGAATTACGAATGAAAGACGATCTTGCGTAGCGCATTTGTTTATGTTTAGGCAATAACATGGGTTGTCAAGCCGATTGCGGCGTGTGTGAGTGTGTGTGTGGATGCGTGTGGTCGAGAAAAAGAAGAAGGGTATAAAGGTGTGTGTGTTTGACCAGCGAACGAGAAGCATCGAACGGTAAATATTAGGAGAGCGAAGTACATTTTCGGTGACAAATAAATATAATAATAGTGAACAGCACCGGCGACGCATGGGGTACTTTTAATTTAATATACTTAAAAAGTAATCAACAAAATCCCACAATATCGTGTTACACGGATGACGAATAGCCATCTAGATAAACAAGCTGAACACAACAAATACTAGGAAATCAGCGATACATTATCCCCCCTCGGTCGACACGAGAAAAAAAAGGCAACCCTCTCGTAAATTAAAAGCAAACATACCCTAATTACAGCGATCCATGAACGCTCCCTTGATCTACGGATCTCTGTGTTGTTATTACGCGAACTCACGCAGGGTCTTAATTACGGACGTTATCTAGCCGCGTGTACAAGTCTCGATCGTCTGTTGCGGCTGGTTGCGTTTGTCGATAATGGAGCGCGGGCAAAATGAATGGCCGTGTGATAGGGCTCGTGAAAAATACACCGTTGACCGAATAAACCTTCGCCAGTCCTTCTGACTGATTAATTCGACGAATTTCCACGGTTTCTTCTTTACCTTTCCAGCCATCGATACTTCATTCTATCCCGTCCAATTAATTTACGGCTATTTTTGCACCAGCTCCAAGTACCGCTGAATTATGAATGAAACGCGTTAGCGTCTTCATTGTTGGAAACGAGCCGGAAACCGCGCTATTCTCTTCGTTACAGCGACTCCTTCCCTCACGACTGTTTGTCCATCCTCTTCCTGTTTGCGCTGGCACATTTTCGACACACATTCACGAAGACATTCTCACCTCGTTTCCTCGTCTTCCATGAATTTCTTGTCATCCCGCGTAGCCTTATGACCGCGGCGTCTCAGCACAGTGGAATTACAATTTAATATTCCTCGAACGTGACCCGTGCAATAAAATTTCGCGCACGTTCCCCTGGTTGTTTGTTGTTCGAACGATCTTCGGGCAACTTCCGGAGACACCGATGAACGAGGCGCCAGAAATCTGGGAAAATTTGCATCCCTGGAGACGATCTTCTGTGAAGCTGACTGAGGGTGTTTCTTTTCTAATAATGCGCTTCTCTTTATCTAATTACGCATCGAAGTTCCTTGTGTTTGCCGGAATGTCTCGTTATTTCAGTGTGAGAGGTTAGGGGTCCAATAGTAGTCAGATGGGAATGCGTGGAAATAAGGATTAGGATGCGTTGGAATCAGAGTTCAGAGGAAGTAAGGATTTGACAATGTTGCAATGGATTAAATTGATCGCAGATTTATAGGACGATTTTAATGGAGATGAAGGGATTTAGGAAACTGATAGAGAAGATAGGCGGAAAAGGAAAAGTTAGGGCGTTTCGTCCTGGGCCTCCTAGCGGACTCGTCAGCAAGGCTTTCTAGGAGACCCGTGCCTTAGACGCGGGAGAGGACTCAGGTCAGAAGTTGTATATATACAAATAGGAGCCTTTATGAGGACTAGCGAGAACTTGTGGTTAGTCTGTCCCTTTCGTGGCAGAACGTAGGAGGGTCGCTACAGGCACGTTTCGTAGGCAATACTTTATTCTGATTAATACAGCAAAAGATGAACGTGCAGCACTCTGCATGTAAAATAAAACACGCTCGCCAGTTCACCAAATAAGGCGGGAGACAGGACGAGATTACACTGTGAACGAAGAGTGCGTGTTCACCCAAGGATTCAGGTGGATGTGACTAAGTGCTATCTAGGAATGTCTGGAATGAGGGAGAGAAACATAACAATAGAGAGAGAGAGAGAAAGTGTGTGTGTGAAGGTGCAAGGATATAAGATGTGGAAGATGCGTGTGCGAGGAAATGAGAGAACAGTCCATAGCGAGCATCAAACGCTAGCGTAGCCTTGCGAATATTGTAAGTCTGGTTCAAATATAATTATTAATGTTCACAGTAAACATCATTGTTTCTAAAGGCGTCTCTGATACAATTCTTTTTATTACCCCTAAAGAATTTGTTTCGACGCGATTCTTAAACTTTATTGCTTCAGGGTATCGCGTATCTCACACGCCAAATTAATATTGTGAGAATTTTTCTATATTTGAGTATGCGTGTGTAGGTGTGAACTGTGCCGTGAACTGTATTGCTGATCTTTTTGAACTTGTTTTTGACATGAGGCGCGTCGGGCTTTTCGTACAGTTTTTATCTAAAAACTAAGGTGAGGGGGTGGCCTATGCGGACGAATAGGAGTCATCCCTCGTCGTCGGCTGTCTTCCGGGAGTAGGGGGTGCGCAGCTCACCCTGATTTTCCCCAGACGACGGGGAAACCCATGCGACCCAGCAGTCCAAACGGTACTGATTTGTGTGTATGTGTATGTGTAAAATGGCGTTACGATACGTCAATTGCTATTGAAGGAAATGTACGGGCGCCAGGAAGGCGTATGGCACGTAGAAGCGTCGCGTTTCTACGTCTATAATCGCTTCGAACGGAAAAGTAAGCACAAAGTAATTGAAATTAGAAGCCCTCAAAAATAGCAGGCCCGGTCGTCCGTGTCATAAAGTCAACGGTTGCGTTTGCGACGCAACAGAATTATAAGAGAGCCGAAGGTAATTTTGAAAATATTCATTGCCCTTATCCTGTCCAAACAATTCTCCAATTCATCTTACCAACCAATACAAGTACAATTCCCCCGATTTCCCTATTTCCAAACAGCTTCGTTTATCAAATCCCTCTCATCAATAAATTTGACGTGCTAGACGGCAGCCTCGTAGTCCCTTTTCGATTCTAATCTCCTCTCAAATAGGTTACCCGTTCGTAGGTTTGGCGTAAGAAAACGAAGTAAGGTTGGGAGCAGCTGAGAAACTTCGCTTATCCGTAACTGCTAACCGTATCTGCTAATTAACATGCGGCAAGTTTCACGTAACACAAATAAGCGTCGACAGAGTGTTGGGTAACGGAGGCTTTCCACCCTGTCAGACACGCCTCGAGCTACATCCACCCCGTAGATCGAGCCAGAATGGGTGAAGAGGGGAGTGAAGGAGAACAAAAGAGGTGGCTTTGCGTGTCCCTCGCTTTGAGCGGTCGCATTAGTCCACTTATTAGCATGATTCCATTTTCCTTAGAATTACCGCTTTGAAACGGGCCGCTTGCAAAAAGAGGAGGGAGAGACTTGGTGCAAAAAGAACAGCCTATATAATACACCAAAGAGAATGGAAGGGTGGAACTGTATGATTTTTCCGCTACGCCTTTTGACGCGACGCGCTAAATAATTGCACATGTTCGCCACGGTAAATGAACAGGTCAATCATTTCGAAGAATTCGGAATTGAAGACTTTTTAAGCGATTGTTCGTTAAGTTTCACGATTTTGCGAGACGAAAATACACCCATTGGTCCTTTCAATTAGGCAAATGGACTTTTTGGGTGATTCAAATTTTTTTTGTCACTTGGGTTTAGAATTCTTTGTATTTTTCTTGAAAACATTTGCTACTGCTCTTTCACGAAGTTGTTAATTATAATTAATTATTTGTCAAAAGTTTGCGAGCACTTGTCAATTTTTCATCGATATTAAATGTACAATACCACCAATATTTCATTGTTCTGTAATTAATGTTGCAAGTATCGGTAACAGTTTATTTCGTTTCGGTAGATTTCTGTACCGCCAAAATTCATTAAGAGTTTCCGAAATTTCTAACTTTTTTCTGAAAATTCTTCCCAGTGCTTGCAGTGCATAGTGTATGTTTCTCTTCTTCCATATACGTTCCACTTGTTAATTGCTTTTAATTATCCCGCTTTCCTATATCCTCTGCTTTCAACATCCTGGTACAATATTGGAACCATTTGTCCACATACTTTCCCCGAAATATCATCAAATTTTCTCGTTCCGAGAATATTACACCAGTCCCAAACAACCGCACCGTGTCTCTCCACTTATCCTTCAGACTTTACACCACCATAGGGTCACTATTTTCCCCGAGTGCACCGCGGAGGCACCATTCTAATTCAAACCCCGTCGATGGCGTCGAAATTTCGCGGTCTGTTTACATGCCGCACAGTGATACTATCAACACGGTAGCGTTGTTTCGTTGGTGTGTGTGTATCTATCGGATGGACGTAAAAGGGCAACGTCGAAGGCCGATTCCGCTCGCAGTCAAGTGCACATTCGACCCCCCAGGGGCGGGTTCTCGGGGGAAGGGGTCGCTTGCGATAGAGACAAAATATTGGAGGCAAGGAATTACGATGGGAAAATTCTAAGCAAACATTTGCGAAACGTTATATCGCTGTGGGGCGGCGCACACGCACGCCCGTCCCTAAATAAACGATAACGCCCGCTAGAAACGCTAGACGTGCAATTTTCCCTGGTGAAATTGAAGAATCGAAGCGGCGGATCGATTTTGAATGGCGATGACCGGTCACTACTTGTGTTCAATTTAGCGAGAATTTGTAGTAACATTTTTATGTGGAAAGTGTTTTGCAGGTTGATGCAAACGAAATGTCATTTCTTTAACAGCTGAAATTGGCGAAAGAAAGAATTTTTTCATTGGAAGATTGATGAATTTTGTATATTTGGAGTAAGTAAACTTTGAGAATCGTTGAGAAATTTTTAGAGAAATTATGTTCATTAAATACATTAGTTTCTGAAGAAACAATGTATCTGTTTAGTCTACTCGCGGTGATCTTGCGATCTTTCGAGTTTTGCTGAATTTGCACGTTTGTGCCGACTAATTACAAATTCGAAGGACCACTCCCGTGTATCGGGAGACTAACTAATTTGCTCGTGTTTGGTTTCCGGAAGATTTCAATGTTGCTTGTTGCTAGCCGAATGGATTCTGATTTCGAGGTCTCAGACAAAGTTCGAAGATACCTCGGTCAGGATACATTCGGCGGGGGTGAGACACGCGGATTGGTTATTACAATTTCGACTTCAACAAGGGAGGTGGTTGACTATACGCGATTGGCAAACTATTAAACAAAGAACGAACTAACAGGACGCCCCCAAGTCAACGGTCACTCTCAAGTGTCGTCCGCACCCTTGAGTGACGCGCGCGGAAACTCGCGTGTCCCGATGCGATAAACGCAGCAGGTAATGAGTCTGGGCAGCGCTTCGTCGCTAACAAAAACATACCAAAGTGGAGAGCAAAAACCCGAGAAGTTAAAATATAACAAACAGATGTGGACGAGAGCCACGAGAAGAAAAGCATCGAACTTCTAAATAAACGTTAAAGTGCTCGATGGCCTCCCAAATTTACAACTGCTGCGAAGGACCGAATAATTTCCAGACCTGTGCCTGGAAAACACCGTAAATCTAATAGCAGGACTAAACAGTATCTAATGTGTCCTTTGAAAGAACGATGTTTCATATGCGCCAGACTAATATTCGATAATTGAGTGGAATTTTATTGTGGAAGAAGTTAATTTTTTCGTTCCACAGTCTACACTTCGTTTTGATGCTGATATCGATAATTCGATAATTTTGTATTGGCTATCTTCATCGTTAAACGTGATAAAAATGAATGCAATTCTTGTTACATAGAAGTAATTTAGTTACATTATGGGCGTAATGTAATTACATTGTCACAATGTAGTGACATTTCAATCCACAATACGTGAAATTTGTTATGCATTTTAAATGACATTGCAGGATAAACGCAATTATATTATCCGAACGAGACGGAGGAAGGTACACAGAATTGAATGCACGAAACGTACATGCATTTTTCGCTTTATATCCTGTAATTTTCTATGAACAATTAACGAATAATTAAATATTATTACTCCGAGAGAGGATGAAAGGAGGAAGGTTAAAGGCAGCCCACATTCACGCTGCAATCAACATTTTCCTAGAACGAACGGTACGTGAAGGATGGCTGATCGAGCTCGATTTACCTCTTTAATTACGAATTCGAGCCGGTATTTGGTATTTCGGATGGTTGTTGGACAGGAACAACCGCGTTACCAACGTACACTACACTCCAATTCGGTTTTCAATTAATTAATGCAACAATTGTCCATCGTTAATTAATACCAAGTCACACATTTCAGATGTTTCCAAATATTTGACGTGTGTGCATCAGAAAATTCTTCGACAAATTCACTTCCCTGTTCCGTCGTTTCCTCGAAAAATTGATTTTCCTTCGAAGAAATTCCCGTTCGTCAAAGGTTTCCCATTACCCCTCAAAAGAGAAGAAAGGAGGACTACTCCTTTCAGCTTAAACGTTCTCTGTACATCCACCTTATTCTCCCTCTCGATCATGTCAGCGATGCGTCATCCGCAGACAAATGAAGCAATCTCCTAGTTAATTTGTCTTCTTCCAGCGGTAAACATCGCAACTCGCATTGTTACTCTCGCGAAGTATGCACAGCGTGTTTGTGGAAAAGTTTCGGATGGCAACGATGTTCTCAGACGTAAATAAATGTTGTCCAATTAGCACGAGTCCCGCTAATTAACCACTGGAGAATGCAATTCTCTTTGTTCGCCGATTTTTCTTCAAGAATGAGCGATGTTCACAGGTGGTTTAGTATTTTCTTTTTTGTTTCTTTTTTTCTGTTTAACCAGCTACATACAAATTCTCCTGATTGCCACTTTGTTGACCTCGTCTCGCAGCGTCTCGTTATGGCGCCGTGACGCTCGTATCGCGATACCAGCATCCCTCTTGTCATCTTTCTAAAGTTCTGCCCTCATCTTGCTACCGCGTTGCCACCACTCTGTTATCACACCTCCGTTGCGCTCCACTTTGCTACCTCCATACTCTCTGCTCGTCTTGTTATCGGATTCGTATCGTACTCTGCATTCGAGCGTTGATTCTGATGTGTCATTAATGTGGCATGAATTATTGGGGATAGTATTCAGGTTTGGTTGAAATTGATAGGTGTGAATTAGCGCAGATAGTCTTTCGAGGAACTCCTAACGTGTTTTAAATTACCGAGGATTCCTTTAAAATATTCGTAAATATCGAAAATATCATTAGGAAGTTTTGTAATTGTCATCATAGCTTTAACGCTAGGGGACACGTCATTTTGACGCATTTCGAATTTCACTAGAAAAATTACAGAATCCGTTTACATTTCTCTCCTACCACTTACGCTTATAATATATTACCAGTTAAATATATAATATCGCATAGTATCTGTCGCGTAGCGACCTTTCAAATTGAGTTTCTTCAATTTTTCGTAGCAGTAAGGATTATTTAGCCCTCGAGGCGTATACCTGCCGCCTAACTCTCGAGATATACCAAATAAATACATTTTTATTAGAAGGCCGTTAGCCGTTTCGTAGCGACAGTAACTTTATGATACCACGGCAATCGTAGTCCTTTTTGTTCTTTTCGTCCCTTTGTTCGGTAAATTTTCATACATATAGTTACCAGAGCCGAAGCGTTTCTTAAGGCTATTGTCTGCTACAATCATTGTTAGAGACATTCGGAATTTCCCCGTGCGTCACTCAAGGGTATGATCGGTACCTGAGAGTGACGAATGGTCTGGGGGGTGGCATTTTTGCTTAGTTTCTCCCCTTTAATTTTAACCAATAGGTAGTGTCAGCCACCCTTCCTCATCACTATCGAAACATGAATTCCACCTATCCGAGTGTCTCACCCCCGCGATGCGGCTTGTTCGGAGGCATCGACGGGATCTTTTTAAAAACGAAAAGGGAGTTAGACACAAGACATAGAAGCACGAACATTGAACGTTAAATAAATAGTACATTAGTTGTGATAGTCAAGGAAAATAAAATATAAGTTATACAGTCCACTAGAATTAAATTATTCGCACAAAGTTAATTCGGCGTGCGAAGTACGAGTTGCGCTGTTGTACGCAACAGACAGAACGTACGCGACAGTGTCATTTATGAGTTAATAGTGTATAACATGTTGTTTTCACATAAAATAAGTTGCTTTTTAAAGAAATCTTGCGGTCTCGTTCATGCGTCAATTTGACGCCTGTCCGTAGAGATAGGTATATAGGAAATGTCCGGAAACCTAGTGTTAAAGTATAGCAGATTATTAAAGATACCTTATATATATTAGCGACTCCATTGACAATTATTGCAGCTGAAATATTCCAAGGACACTTCGAATTGCCAAAGACATTTCCAATTATCATGTGGTACTCTCAACAATTTTTAATTGTTAAGGACTTAAGTTTCCATCAGGTTTACGGCACAGTCGAAAAGATTTGGTATTTTGAAGGACATCGTGTTTTGCTACGAAATTCTTATTATTAAAGTCGTTTTCTGAAATGAAACTTTAAGTACATTGTATCAAATTTAAAACAAAGTTATTTCCACAAGATTCTACACACTTTCTCAGATTTATAAAAATCATTAGCATTTGAATTCAAAAATTCTTCGAATGCTGCTCTTAGTGTCTTCATTCCCGGATAAATTACTTGTTAAAAAAATTGTTCAGGTGTTAGAACAAAGGGTAGTCTGTTGGGGAAATTTGTTAAAAAAAAAACATTTCCATTGAAAAACGTAAAAACTTAATTGAAACTTGTACTTGAAATTTCATACTTCATTTCGCACCTAAATCTCATACCTCATTTTTATTTCCATTGGCAACCAAGTATTTCATTAATTTCCTATACAAGCAGGCTCCACAAACCTTGCGTAAGCCTCGTTAACAAATTATCAAAGACAAGTAATTCCAAATTACTAAATGACACCTATAAAGTATCCAATTCTCCGCTCTGCAGCAGTCCGTCCGGAAATCCACTAGAACGTCCCTATCTCCATACAGAAGCACTTTCGGAGACCATCTGAATCCCCGAATCAGGTTCCTCAGACGAGATACTGAGCCCTCCTACCTTAATTCTGAACAACCTATCCATGACCAGCTCGAGGAACGAGTGGTAGTTAACGGTAAGCTAGCCCAGGGTAATCGTAGCCGATGAAAAGGGACATTAGCCGGGTACGGGGACACACGAAACGCTCAGATGGCTAGGTGACGTAAGGTGTAACCGTATAACCGTAACTGTAACCGCCACTTATCTCGAGGCAGTCAGCAGTAATTGGAAACGGGACACCAGGGTTGGCGGTGGTTCGAGAGCTGCGACGAAACTGTCGCGCGATTTGTAGCGGGGTCACGCATGCGATTCCATCCAGGCTGCCGGTTAGCCGGCGGAATTAATCATCGGGGATGGATTTAGCCGCGCATCACGCCTCGCTGGAATTTTTCTGTTCGTTAACCAATGCTCCGTTTTATTCGCACTGGGAAACGATTTACGCTGCTAGTTGAAAACGATATTCCTGGGGATTCTCGAAGAAGGAGGGTCTTTTTTTTAGGGTGAATTTTGATTGATTTTCGGTGAATTCAATTGAGAAGGCAGGTTCGTGTTAATAATTGGAAACACGTGAATGATCGTGCAACGTCAAAAGGAATGTTAATTACGGGAGGTATGTGAAACATGTCTTTAATATAATAGTTTGGTAATGGCAAAGTGTCAGTGTTGCCTGTAATGATGGAGAATATGTCGCTTAGTAATTTCCAGTGAAATTTAGAAGAATTCTGAGGTCACACTTGGTACTACATATTGTTCTCAATTTTTCAATTTGTTGACGTATTATCAACCGAAAGAAATTTGCTGAAAAAATTTCTAAGAAGAGCTGGTAAAATTAACGATATAAAATTGTATCTACGATGGTTCAGTACGGAACAAAATTTCTTAAAACTGTTAGATTTATCAGTCAGTTAGATATAACAAAAATTAATCTAAGGCCTTACTAGGAAGTATATATTACTTTTGTATATGTTCGGAGAAATCCGTTTAGCCTTACCATCTCTGTATAGTAAAGATCTAAATGTTTATGATACGTGACAAAAGGTCCTTCGGTCCCAAGCGGGTTTGTAGACAATATTAGGGCGTTGCGTAGGAGCATTCTCAGTCCGTAGACAGTGCTCTTACCATCAAGTAGAAAAGCGAACCTTCCTTGTGTCTAATAAAAAGTTTATAATTTAAAATAAGGATTATTAATTATTTAACAACCAATAACTCCCATAATCCAATAAAAACATTGTACAAGAATGAAACATCGTTTGTTATAAACGATACAGCAGGAAATGGTAGGTCTGTTCGATCGCAGTACGTTAAAACCCGGATTAATTTCTCAATATTAAGAGAATGAAGAGTGGGGAAGTTGAGTAGATTAGGGAAGGGAACCGACGATGGCCGGAAATGATCGATATCCGTATAGCTTGTTAAACGACAGTTTAAGCACAATCAGCGGAGCATTATGGGCATTACCGCAGAAACTGGCGGTGCCGCGTCCCCAGAAATTAGAGCTCGATTGCCGCACGCACTATTGATCACGGTAGTCACAGGGCTGTCGATTAAGGGAACCGGTATATCGGTGGACAGTTAATGGCTTGAGATTACCGGGCTGCGATTGCGAACGCCCCCCGGTTCCGTCTCAACCCGATCTGATTTCGATGAATTACAACATTCCCGTCATAACTTTGCCTCCGCCTGACTGGCTGTCTGATCAAAAACGCGTTTTCTACTGATTTTCAGCCTCTAAACTCGCGGAACGTTACTCCGACTGTGAGCTGTGTATCTGAACCTCGAATGGAGGTGTTCTAGCGATGTTCTTTGAATACTAGAACCACTGGAATTTATAATTTGATGCTCACATAGGGGCGAATTTAACGAGGAAGTGTGATTTATATAGTTTCTATTGCATTGACTATCGCTCAATTACGATAGTCAGTAGAAGTATAGGAAAATTCTTACGTAGTCCGATCAAACAGTGTCTCTACTACTTACCCCTACGTTACCACAAAACATGATACAATCTTGCGATTCTCTTGACCAATCTACATCATTTCCCCAATATTAGATCAATTTTTATTCTATTTCTTACAAGCAAATCTGTCTACAATTTCGCGTTATAACTCAAAGTATCCAGAAAAGAAACTCGAAGTATTCGTCATTTTCCTCATCGAAACACTTTCGAGGCGCTAAACCTCCGCCATTTTCCACGACGAACCGTTCGTATTGCGTCGCTCTATACATCATTCGAGCGTAATAGAAAAGTTCTTGGCGCTCGTCGTGGACTTTCCAGCGTTCGTCGCAGGGTTATTCGTCTTCCCTTCGAGATCATCGTTCGCCCCGTCCCCCTTTTCTCTCCGTCGCTCGTTCTAACATTTTCCTCCGCGCTTCCCCCGACACTCCAGCCACTTAAGTGGCAGTCATTCTTAAGACGACGACCCGTGGCGGCGAAACGAGGTGAACGTTCCACGGGTTCAAGCCTCGACGCTCCGTGGTCTTCATACCCTGCCGCCTCACGGTGTCTGCTCGGCCGAAAGAACGAGAAGAATGAGCATTGCGGATAGGAAGGTTTGCTCTTCCTCGTGGTAATCTATTGTAGGTCCTTCTTGACGTGTTCCACTTTTCGTTGTACGGAGTTTCCGACGAATTTTCGCTGATTTTTTGATAGGAGAATGCGGTATGATAAATGTACGATTTATGTCATGTAACGCGTGGTTGTGGATTAAATCGAAAATTCTCAAGAAGATTGTTCAAGTTGTTTGTTAACACGTTAATTCTCTATAACCTGATTTTTCTTCGTTCATGAGAAGAAAAATTTCGATTGACCCTTTTTTACATTTTGAAAGGAGAGGCAAGGATAAATATAAAAAATAGATATTATGAAAAAATTGGCTGATGATAATGTAATAGTACAACAATATGTATAGTGTAATAGTATAACAGTAAACGAATGAAATGTGACCATAAATAAATGGATACAATACTTAGAATTTAGACTGATACTTCTGACGTTATAATGGATACTGTAAGTAGAATAAGGCCATGCTTAGTCAGACACGTACTAAAACTCGTGTTATACGAGTAGAAATAAAACTTCACATAATTGGAGTGTCAACTAACTACTAATTATTCTTGCATACTTGCCGTCATTCCGTATTTACCAGTGTATTTCATGCAACTCTTAATTCCCATGGCAACATCAAATTCAATAACCATGTCAGCACAAGTACAACCATATCAAAATCCCAAGTGTTCGAGATCTCGGTAAATTTTCATTTGTTCAAAAGACAAAAAAACATTAATTCAATTACATGCGAGGAATTTACAACCTGAACTAAGTGCCCAGCGGGTCGATTAACAGTCAGACAAAACAGAAATAAAAAGCAGATTTAATTTACGGGAACGCGGTCGTTAATGTTGCCTGGAAGAAGGGAGAAAAAAAAAGGAGGGAAAGAAAGCGGGGCAGAACAAAATAAGGGAGAGAAAGAAGAAGTAGAAAGCAGGTCTTGTGGGTTGGACGAGGTTACGCGGCACCCTGACCCACAAAAGCCGTCCTCCGGCGTCTTTCTCCCCTCGCTTCGGCGATTTTTCTTTTCTCCACGGTTCTAGTCGTTCGTCTGCCGGAAACGAGGGCTTCCTGAGGCAGCCCCGAGCTCGCCCGCTTCCGTAATTAGCGCCGGGACGCGGCCGCGCGTTTACAAACGCTTCCGCGTAAGCAGCCGGTCGCGTGCTACAGGAAATTAGAATTATCGGTGTTGTGTATAATAAAACGAAGGGAACGCCGCTGGTCTGGAATGGCAATTCTGTCCGGAGAGCGGATGTTCCCCGGCGGTTTCACCTCCAGGGTGCAATATAATAAGGGGCAATACTGGCTGGCGTTTCGGTTTCGAAATAATTCTTGAATAAATGGTACGACATCGTGTACAAAGCAATGTGATCTTCAAAGAAGTATTTTTACATTTTTGCTTCTTTGTAGTGTGATGCTACGTTACGAATATACAGGGCGAGCCACTTAATTATCTTCTGTAACTACGGTGGCACGAGACAATTTTTATGCGTAATTTGAGTGATTACGAAAGGGCGAATAAGATGGAGGAAGAATTTGTTTGATGTGAAAATATGGCAAAAAATGAAAGGAAGTTTCGTTAAACATTTTAGAGACCAAGGTCATTTTAGAGTCATATTATTATGCATGTTTAAATGCACATCAATGTCTGCTACAACATACAGTACAGAAAAATATATACTTTCATGTAAACCTTGAAAAAAGCAAAAAAATGGCATTTATAAGAAATTTTTATTCCATCTTATTCACCCTCTGAATTCCATCCTTCTCGTACCACCATAACTAAGAAAGATAATTAGGCGACGTGTATTACACAGCTCACCTAATGTACTGTATAGTAAGTTTCACTTGATAGTTGGTATGATTAATGTACAAAGAAAAAGGGAAGTGGTGAAGTAGAAGAAATATAGTTTCATGATTTCTTTAGTGTTTGTATAATTTCTCTGTGCCAAATTCTCATTTCTATAAATTGTCCCTAAGGTTAGAGTGAAAATTAAACTTTATTGTACATGCCTGTATGGGCAGCTTGATTAACCCCCGTACGATCGAATGCAGGGTGTCACGTACCGACGAGCTGAAACGTACGTCGGTATTCCCAATAGACCACCACGTCCTAAAAAGCGAGGTCTTAGCCTGCACGGAATTTATTTTACTACACCCAAAAACTCGACGCCTCTCACACCTGAACACCACATGACCTAAGATCATAAACAGACCTCCAACAAGCAATATAACAAATGTAAGAACAAATTCCCCACTTTCACACCACCACCAGACACACCCCAAACACACCGAAAAAACCAATCACCACACACTTCCACCACCTACGACAGTTTTCACACCACCAATCACAACACACACGTAGTTTATAAAATAGCGAACACCACACGATACGACACACAATTTTCCCTGTTCACGTTCATTCACAAATACATAGTTTTGCGTTGTGTGTTAATAGTCTATCGTCCGAGCACTACCTGAGTCCCCTATCCCGAGTAGATTCCTTAAATGGTCTGACTCAAAAAGAGGGACAATTATCGGTTTTGCAACAAGCATATTGCGATTCGTAACAAGGGTCATTTTGACTCAACAGCGATAAGGTCAGGCGGCTCAGATTACGTTTGGTACAGGAAATACACCTATTTTACGTATCAAATGTGTAAGAATATGGTTGAGTGAAGGTAGGGACTCGGGAACGTTTATATACCTCTCGGTCTGCGGAGGAACCCGGTTCCAATGCCTGACTCCCCCACGCGTTAAGGGCTGGGTCAGTAAGGACCCAGCCACGTGCTCGCGAGACGCGGTCCTTGCCGGGTAGAAACCCCTAACTTGCGCCAGGGTTTCCCAAAGGCAAGAGACGGGGGTCAAAGCCGGCATATAAGGACGCGTTAGGAGCACTGCGGGCAGAAACATAAGAACTATAAGAATTGTAAGAATTGTAAAGATTGGAGGAGAGTAAATTGAGCCGCGTAGTCAACGACGGAATAAATAGAGTTTTTTTTTTTATTTATCGGACGAAGCACTATTTACACTGAAACCCCTTACAAATGCAAATAAACAAGAAAAATATCAAATATATACAGTCGAAAGTATGCATATTTATACACAATTCCTTCTTGAAATCAGTATAGAATAGAAATTTTGCTACAGGTCAAAATGACCCCGCATTCGTCTCCCACGTCCGCCTAAAACCATTCGCCTTCCGAGGGTTAGAAGGACTTTATCAAATAATTCGGTACATTGTTAAAAAGTTTTCTACTCACACTGAAAGAAGATCTACCGTAACAATTCTCCTCGAAGAAAACAATTGATAGTTCATTGAACCGTGACTTGAAATTGGTCTATAACATTCCGTCGTTAAAATTAATTCAGATCCATAATACCAGTTTCAAAACCTATCTCTTCTCGTCTCGAACTATCCCACATATACGAGAATGCTTCACCCTACTGATCCATCGAGACGTTCCATTAATTATGTCGTAGCTATTGCACGTCTACCTGAGATCGTCAACGTGCGAACTCCGAGAAGCGTATTACGGAATGTCGTGGCTCGATAGCGTGGCGATAAACCACGAAACAGACGTACAGTACGAACTGGTTTCGGCAGAATTGTGAAGCTGTTGTCGCGTGTGCCCTGTGTACGTGTGACGCATAATACCGTGGCAATTTATTATTCCGCTTCGTTGGTGGCCGATAGCGGGTGCGATTAAACGCGTGGGAACGAATCACGCGACATAGTGTGATCAAATTGAACACGGTGATCGTGCCGACGATACTTGTTACATGGAAAATTCTGCGCGAAAATTAATTTTAAAACGTGATAAATTATTGCGCAGAAAATTGTAAAATCTTTACCGTTAAGTGTTTGTCGGATAGTTTATAAATGTAATATTTTGCGACAGTGACAATTGACAAAATATGATAAGTGGACGCAACTCGCAACGCTGAAACATCTCTTATGCCACTCTAACAACTCAGACAATTCTTAAACAACACTGATCATCCCAATAAGACTCTTCCTTCTCTATATGCGTCATCATTCGCACCCTTATTCCCTCTTTCTTCCACTTCTTCGCTTTTTTCCGACCACACACGCGCGCCACTTTTGAGTTTCTCCCGTTACAAACAGCCGATGCGTCGATGGACTTCTGCGTTTTCAATTTTCCCTTTTATGGTCTTCTTCCTTCGCCCCTTGGAATGACGCATACAGAGTCCAACATTTTACGATACTACAAAATTACAACACAATTATTCGATTATCTTTCGTAGCAAAAAAGATTCCTGCACTTCTATTAGTTCTAATGCAACAAAACTTTCGGACGATGCGCGTTCAATAAATTTTCCAAGTTTTCCGCGTACTCGTGTCACGTTTCGCGTTCCCCAGACACAGGTTTTTCACAATCTCGGTGTTCAAAACCACCGTGTACACGCGGACTGGCTTGTTACAACCAGGGTATACGAGATCCAACAACAAGAAAGAGAATTTTCGGTGCGGCTGCGTTCACTTCGCTCCGTGTGCGGTATTTGCACGGGTTCTTGCCGTGCACGCGGCGTTTTTGGCCAACCACTAAGTTAATTGATATCGAATCGCAGCGCTTGCGAAGATCTCGGGAGTTTCATAGCGATTTGCGTTCAAATAAGTGGATATTGAACGCAGAACGAAACTTCTTTCGCCAATTTATCCACCGTTTTAATACGAAACCGGAAGTAAAATACTTAATAATGCGTTTACTATTCATATTTGACGAAATATCAATACCGCTAGAATTTAACTCTCTACTCGTATTGTTCTGTCTGACCAAGTACTGACTCGTTCTACTGAAAAACGATTACTCCGCGGTTGCATCTTTTTCTAATTTATTCTATCATTATTTAGGCATGCAGTCTAATTCCTTATTCATATTTCACTTTGAAAGTTCGATTTCATTCATAAAAATACTGTTATTCTTACAAGGGAGCATCCCGAAGTGATAATCACCGATATTGATGAAACTTTGGTATACGATAGTACTCGAGATATTAAACCAAATACATTTACTACCTCCAATTTCGAGGGTGATTTTCACCCCTTCACCGTGGACGATTGCCAATATAAAAAAGTACGTGTCGAATATTTTTTTTGCGAACCACTATATACCAAAGTTTCACACAAAATCGGTGCTTATCGCTTCGGGATGTGCCCTGGTTAAAGTAGGTCAAGAGCAACATTTGCATGAATGATATATCGCCGGTCATAATTCAATTTTTCCGCTGTTTAACCAGCAAACTGAATTCCCCGTGGTCATTATTAATTCAAAAGTGATAACGGGGCAATTTGTCATAGGGGGCTCGATTCCAGCATCGATCTTTTTCCCCCTCGGTGAAGAAGAGGGGCAACGCGATTTTCAACGAAAACTCGCGAATGAAAGCACTAATCACGCAAGGCGTCGAGTGACGATAAACGAGCGACATTCGAGACACAACGGCGGGGGAAGAAGATCGCTAACGACGTAATTAGCGGCGCGAAAAGTCGGAAACGAGACGCCTGCGATGCAAGGGAAGCCGAGCATCGATCGGCTGGTGATTGTGGCCAGCTGCCTTTGATAATAAAATTCACGCAGAATCGATGGAATAGCTTCTCTCCGATCATATTTACAATTCTGCTTGTTATCGATGATTTATATGAAATTTAATCGCCTCTGCTAAATTTTGAAAAATATTCATACCGCTGGTTGAAAGTTTGAAATTATTTATTAAGGTTCCCTTCTTCTCCGTTTAAATTTTACCTTCGAGTATTCGTGTCTATTCGAGTCTCACGAATACTCGCGTCGTGCATCGAGTGACATTACATTTGGGCAATAATAACATAACATGTGTTGGACATGTATATGTATATAATAAAGAATTAACTACATGACAATAATAAACAAATAACTAGTTTCCTATTTTGAGTAATATACACCTGTCCACTCTCGAGAACCGCAGAATTGTAACAGATCCTTCATTTTTATTTAAAATTATCAATGGCTCAACTCCACATCTCTTTCGAAACAAATTAATCCGCACGCACCGCTTGGATTCATTAGAAAGAGATCGACGTTTTTGTCGTCAACTATCAAAACATGATATGGCTCTCGGGATCCATTAAATAGAATTTC
>NW_017100169.1:972738-980244 GCF_001263275.1 Habropoda laboriosa
GTGCAAACAAAATTTCAAAACGCCTATAAGCGCCAATAGTAATGAAAGTGTTAAAATAAAGCTCTACAATACCCTTTTATCATGTGAAACTTCTTAATAGTGTTTCTTCTTCTTTTTCTCTTCTTATGTATTTACTATTATATTTTTTGTACTTCTTACTGGGCTCCGCATGTATAATAATAATAATGATAATAAAAGAAAGTAACTACAATTTAAAGACACCAGCGATATTACCCATAGGTAAATTTCATAAACGCATTCCACGAATGCTAATTGCACACTGAAGGAATACAGATACGTCTCACGTCAGTCCTTTTCGATTAACGTGACTATTCTCACCAAAACCCGACCTCCGTGTACTACGCGCACGTATGCCATAGTTAATTAGATCTCACGATGAACTCAAACCAGACTCAAAGGTGTAAGATGAAAATTGTAAATCCCTGCGTCACGATCGATCGATTCCTGTGAATCGAGATTCCGCGGGCAATGTCGCCGAGGCTTTCAACGTCCTGGAAGATTTATTAAGAAACTCATTATACACCGTGGGGCGTCCCCTTTCATAAGCTCCGACGATCGACGTTCCCCTTATCGATTGGTATTCACAACGGTCCGGCCCGGTTAAATAACATGTAAATCGCGTAAATAAATATTCCCGCGTTATTGACCGCGTGTTCGAGCCGTCTGGTTCACGGCGAAATCGTGGCGTAATTGGAAAATCTTAATTTCAAATCGCGGCTCATCGCTATTCCGCGTGACGATGTCTTGCGGCAGCATAGACATTCAACGTTACCACGAGAGAGAAAGAGGAGTCAAGGGACGTTGTGGGGAGAAAAAAAGGGCAGGAAGTTTCGTCTGGTAGCAACACGGTTCCGGAATATCGATGCAGGAGAATATGTTACCAGGGAAAGCTTTCGAATACTTAGCTAGTGGAAGAGCAAAAGGTAATCCCTCGAGAAAAAGTGCGAATGAAAAAAGTATGGAATAAAGTTTCGTCACGAGCTCGTCGTTTTTTTTTTTTGTGAAATTCTCTCGATCTCTGAGCTTGTTAACAATTTGTCCATTCGCACAGAAGAAATTCTTCTATTGTTTCAAAGTGATTCGCGAGCTACGATCGTTTTCAGGCTGGCAACCGATTGGTAATTAATTGAAAGTCAGTGATCGCCAATTACGACTGAATGATTTCCGAACGATTTCACCGCGATTCACCGAGTTAAAATCCGCGGCCGGTGTATAGCAGTGAATGCCAGGAGTAAACGAAAAATCATATTAATCGTGGCCAATGTACGGCCATGAATAAGTTACGCTCATGAATAATTCCGTGGCAATTTCGATACAGGTCGCTTGAAGAGCAAGCGGAGCTCGCCAGTCATAATAGGCGACCGCTGTCGACAAATTGTATCAATAATCGATATCGACAGCCGATGGTTCACGCTAGAACGATACCAAGGCCCTGCCCATCTATGCAATCGCAGTTCCCAAGGAATCGATCGAATTGTTCGTCGTTTCCACTCGATTCCCTCGAAACTTGTCTCTCTTTCGGCGATCAGAAAGAAATTTCGTAGTAATCTGTAAACATCGATCTGCCGCGCGTGTGACATCAGAACATTTTCGATATTAAGGAGGCATTCCCATTTGGAGATGTCATTTTTAGGCGATATTTAATATAAAATATGAACAGGAAATTATAAACCAAGGGACTTGAAATTTTTCATACACGATTAATCGTGTTTCAGGAAAACACAGTGTCATTTTCATGTAATCATCACAATTATTACTTAAGTTGTTACATATTTCCCGCAGCATGCCATTCTGACTGACAACCACGATTAATGTTGTTGTATTCATTTAAAACAGAACAATCAAAGATAATCTTAATCCTTATGAGTGTTGTTGCCGTCTCTGTTAGAATACAGCAAAAAAGTGTATTTTAACAAAATGGTAGCTAGGTAAAGCAAAAATATCGTCTTTTATCGTGAAAGTTCTAACTTCTTCATTGCGATGAAAAGAAACTGTTGCAGACACTGACATAATTCTAATAAGAACGCTGAAGGGATATCTATTTCATACGTATAGTCGGGGCCACGATATAGCGAGGTCGTAAAATCGGTCAGACGTCAAAGTAAACATGTTTTAGCTGCCGGGACCCGAAAATTGACAGAGATACGAGCAGATAAGTACTTGAAACCATTGTCAGGACCGTACGAAGAATTCTTGTATCCAGCGAAAGTCAACTGATTCTAATATATTTACTGAAAACTGCATGCAGCTAGGACAAATTAGGGTTTCTCCCTCTGGGGGAAGCCGCTTTTGGAAGTACGGTTACAGGTAAAGGTCTTATTGATGTCTTTAGCATCTTAGTTTATCTACTCGTGTTATATACAGATAGAAAATGCAAAAGGATTGTGTAGCTTTAATATTAACATATTTTCCATTTGTAAATGAAATACCATTTTCTACTTGAAGTACCAAATCATATGCTACCATTCGTTTATTGTTGGAACCCTCAAACAGACTGCAACACACGGCCTTGAGTGCCGCAACATCAATCGGTGCCGATTCTTGAGAGTTTAATTTACGACCTCGCTATATCGTGGCCACAACTATATGTGAAAGGGAGAGATCAGTTGATTCGTTATTGAGAAATCATGACAGAATCGAAAAGTGCGTGTAGCGGCACGCTACATACCTGAGTAATAAACATTCGGCGGGCAGACGGCTAGCAGGAAAAACACTTGAAAATATCAAGAACAAGCTAGCACTGTTTAGGATTCTCACGCCAGCGAAGCTATTTTTGAGAAGTCGTTTGTCAATCGATAATAAGGACGTTGGAAATTTACTCGTCCCTTACGTAAACTCTCTCGACAATCTCAATAGCGTTCGTAGGAATCCTAAACCGAGGGTCCCTCAAGGGCCTGCCGATTGAGGTTCGTAAACCTACATGTCGCACGTAGCGGCTGGGCCCGCGGGGCACCCCGCTGCTTTGCCGAATCTACGCAGGAAACATCACTCCCACCAAGTTGCTTCCCCACTCTCGGAAAATCACGCTAAGGGCGTAAAAGAGTGGGCGGTGGAATTTCCACAAAAAAGTCTAATTGGCTTAAACGGATTTCCCGTTTAGCCAATTAGAAAAAAGTAATTCCATCGAACGGGCCTAGAGAAACTAGCTGGTGGCCCGGCGAAGCAACGAAGGGCAGTCTGCTGTGGGAGGCTAATAAGTATAGTTAGCTACGGTATCATTAAGTCACGCGCATATAACAGTAATAAAATACCTTTTAAAGTACATTCGTGTCTTTATTGAACTCGCATATAACCACATACTTCAAGCGTATTTAAAGGTTTCCTACAATTAAGCGTTTCTAGCGGTCGATTACTTTCTCGAAATCGTTATAACATTGTCACTTCGTCGATCTCAGGCGTAGAATTTCATCGACACACTCTCAAGATTTTATACTTCAAGAAGACGCAATAACAAAAAAAAAAAAAAATAGATTTCTCGACCTCTCCAAATAGAAGTACCCTGTTGAGAAATGTACCGAAATTTTATTTCTCCGCGTTTCTTACTCTTAGAGAACACAGTAGTTATCCTCGTTAAAAGTTTCTCGAATCCTCTGCATTCTCAGCTTCCACGGTCTCGTCTCTTCCTCCTCTCGTCTAACTGCGATACATTTTTTAACGATATTAAAGTTGTTACACTTAAGAAAGCTTCACATCGTACGTAAGCATGCCCAGGTGGAATTCAATTTGTACCCGCAACAAATTGAATCAAAACCGGCTAACACCTGACGCGAGCCATCCTCTCGAGCCAAATTGAATAACTCTCATCCGAAGAATTCTTTTTCTCCTTCTTTTTTTCCTTTTTTCCCGGACAATACACCGCCCCGTTCCCCTTTCGAAACTTACCTCGGAAACTCCGAGGCAAATTTCTTTAGAAAAAAGCATCGAGCAATCCTACCGTCAATTCCCACGAGGGGGGGGATAGGGAGTGGTGGTTCAAGGAACAAGGAAGGCGAGTATTCCTGGCCTGAATAATCCACTTTTCCGACGAGACAACGCCGGGTCTCGTCTGGTCGCTAAATATCGTCGAATTTCCAGCGGCGAAGTTAATAAACTTCCAACGGGCCAGCGACGATATTGCAGCCCCTAACGAGGCCGCTTTCAAAGGATAAAACCTGCTCCCGGACGCTTTTATTTGGCCAGTGTTGCGCCAGGGAATACGCGATACGTTGCCAGAATAATAGGCGGGGTTGCGACAACTTTAAAGTGCTGGGAATGTTCTTTGTTTTTTGAAGATGGTGTGTTCGATGAGGGATAATATTGCGGTAGATTGGGGTGAATAGAATTTCAGAGAGAAATTTTTAGGAAATTTCAGAATTCACCGTATAGTCGGGGATACGATATAGAGAGGTCATAAATTGAACTTTGAAGAATCGGCACCCATTGATGTTGCGGCACTCAAGACCGTGTGTGTTTGAGGGTTCCAACGGTTAACGAACGGTACCGTATGATTGGGTATTTCAAGTAGAAAATGGTATTTCATTTACAAATGGGAAATATGTTAATATTAAGCCACAAAACCTTTTTGCATTTTCTATCTGTATTAAGATGCTGAGGACCTTGTTGGATAACCAACCGTCTATTGACATTGTTGGGGACAACGAATTATCCTAAGCTTACGATACGGCCGACACATCTGCTATTTCTGAGGATTAGAATATTTAGTTTCGTAGCATGTTATTAATTTTACAATCAGGGGAAACCGCCAGACGCTTAATAGATTTTTAAGTGCCAGGCCTTTTCTGCTCAATAGCAAATTGACGCATCGTAAGCTTATTCTTTGGACCAAGGACTGACTAAAACGTGGACAACTATAGGACGACCTGAACACACAAATTTTTACCTTATCCTTGACGTACAGATATACCGCTACTTGCACTTGACGTACCAACCTCACTACAGGGCGTGAACGACAGGACCACGATCCCCCCGAATCTTTCTAACTTCCTCCATTGGACAGAACACCTTTCCCACCTTTTTCCAAATTTTCATTAAGACACACCTCTGGACAGATGACAATGTATAAAAGGACTGGATAGCGACAAATAAGAGAATTGTGGTAACGAACGCTTGTGAACTCTGAACTCTTGTAAGAACACTCTGGACTCTTGTGCGAACTATTACACGGAACTTTTGCACCTTCGAACACTGGACTTGCACATAATTAACCCTTAAGAATTTGTGTATATACACTACCGGCCAAAAGTCTGGAATCACCTGTCAATTTTCATCAATCTTCAATTTGCTACTAATTCTTTATAAACCTGAAATTGATGTCGTGAAAACCAATAGCACTTGACCTCACTTCGATTGATTTGAATGACAAAAAGTTCGTTAAAGAATTCTTAAAATTGCTAACTTTTTTCTGGAAAAATTTTTGTATAACTTACAACGCACAGCGATTCCAAACATTTAGCCGGTAGTGTATATTATTGTTACCTAAAAAACTGTGTTTGCAAATAAAGAATTTATTTGCTATATAATCGGCTTCACGAATCGTGTGGGAGCCAACACACTGACCATCCCTTCAAAGTCCTGTCCAGCAAGTCGTCACCAGAACCAAGTTCACCTTCTCCCTCAAATCCCTTCCTTATAAGTATATCTGAAAAATCCCTCACAGCATCGTTGTAGAAAGCAAGCTAGTAGAGTTAAGAGCGGTCGGTCTAATACACGTCGCAGCAAGAAACCAACGTTCTCTTCTCTTCGTGAAGTTCGCGCATTGTTATACGGAATCCGCGTGTGCAAGTATCATTGCCAAAATAAACATTATATTGCTAAAATAGAATCGGTGTCCACTTTTCTACCGGGATTCCAACAACTTCAATAAGAGCTTCGAAAGAGGCTTTCCGCAGAGGAAGAAACCGTATCTTGTCCGAGCTGCACGCAGTTTTCAGTAAATATATTAGACTTTCGCTGGATACCATGGTTTCAAGTACTTATCTTCTCGTATTTCTGTCAATTTTTGGGTCCCGGCAGCTAGGACATGTTTACTTTGAAGCCTGACCGATTTTACGACCTCGCTATATCGTGGCTCCGACTGTAATAATCTCTTCGATTTAACGAATTGAGCGCTGATGAACGTTTGAGAAATTTCAGAATTTCATCCTTTGGATTTTCAATAAATAAATTATTCGTAATATAATTATCCGAATTATCTTTAATTTCACGAATATCCAGCATTATAAACAAACGAGGGCAAGGATATTTCAGGATTCAGTGGTGAAGTCTCGATGATATATAAAATTAGGATTCGTAATCCCAGTGTTCGCGATACGTCGAGTAGTTGATAAACCTTTGAGCATTTCGGCATATTATAGAGGCGCTATTAATTTATTTGATAAAGCTCATAATTTAAGAAAATGCGAAATTGCGTTCTGTTTCTAATTGATCTTTACGGCCGTTTTAGTCTGCGGTAGATTTTTGATATTAAAATTTACGTTACCTCAATCACTATTAAATAAGAGACAACAAAGTCGTAAAATACTAATGAAATTTTGCAGGGAAATGCAATATCTTAAAAAATAGGGAATAATTTCAATGGTATTATAAACTTAGTGCAGTTCAAAGTTCTTAACAAAGTTGCAACGAGAAAATTCTATGAAAAACAGCGAACAAAGGGTGGAATTATTGCTTAATTTTATGCACTCTGCACGAGATACGCGCGTAGAACGTTGTTATAATTTGAAGAGGAGACTAATTGCCCGGGCATCCACATATAGATTCATTCATTCGTCCTGTTTAAGCTCGCATTACCATTCTTTTGTGACGTTTCGCTAAAGAAACGGTAGTGCTCACGAGATTAAGTACGCGATGAGCCGTTGATGAGCATCCATTTGTATTCCGTTGGCAATTGGACACCACTATTGCTCTCTGCCAATCACCGCTAATGGCTGGCCTCGATCGTTCGTCGATTGCCTGTACGATGCACCGTGATCTATTGTTTTATACTTAACGCGACGAGTCCTTTCCATAGTTTGCGTTTACAGACCCCCGACTGGTCGATCGTACGGATGTGAACGACATCGATTGAAATCGATTCACGGCTTGTATTATAGATCCTGGGCGAACATTTGTATATACACGAACACGAGGATATTTTTGAATTCAGTGTTCGAGTCTCGAAGATTTATTCAATTCAGTGTTCAAGTCTCGAAGATTTATTAAATTAAGTGTTGAGAAATTTTTGAGAAATTTCAGCATTCCAGTTTTTGAATTTTAAATAATTATCCAAATACTCACTAATTTCACGAATATTCAGCATTGTAAACAAATGAGGACGAGGATATTTCAAAATTCAGTGTTCAAGTCTCGAAGATTTATTAAATTAAGTGTTGAGAAATTTTTGAGAAATTTCAGCATTCCAGTTTTTGAATTTTAAATAATTATCCAAATACTCACTAATTTCACGAATATTCAGCATTGTAAACAAATGAGGACGAGGATATTTCA
>NW_017100169.1:980336-983839 GCF_001263275.1 Habropoda laboriosa
AATATAGTTATCCAAATTCTCTCTAATTTCACGAATATCCAGCATTATAAACGAATGACGACGAGAATATTTTAGAACTCAGTACTGAACACGAGATTTATCAAATTAAGTGTTGATAAATGTTTGACGAATTTCAAAATACCATTTTTCTTTGGATATTATTTAAATAAATTATTGACAATATAATTATCCAAATTCTGTCTAATTTCACGAATACCCAGCATTATAAACAATGTTGAAGACACCAAGATTTAAAAAATCACGATTCTCAATCCTAATCTTCGTGAAATATCGATGAGTTGGTAAATGTTTGAATAATTGCAGAATTCTTTATTTGGAATTTTAAATCGAGAAATTATTGATAATGTAATGTTCCAAATTCCCTCTAATTCCACGAATATTCAGCATTACATACAATCCACTGTCAACCCATCTACTCCACGAAATTCCAGCACACTCAACGGTGCTCGAACAACGATCCACCAGTCGCGGATACTTTTCCAGGCCAAAACACTGACACACAGCGGTAGAATAATTCGTGAAACCACGTTCGAAGCTATACCACTTGAAACACCCTTTCGAACCAGTTGCAAAATCCGGCGCATCAAAGGATCGATGGACACACTAAAGGATTATGTTTCCTAACGAAACGAGGCGCGATCGTTTTGGCGGGTAGTTAATTATGCGACGATTTTCGATCGTTTCACAGTGTTGAATCGAGCACAGCTTCGACAAATTTTCCTCTCTGTGACCCGACACACGCGGCCATTTTCATACAGATTGGAAATTTTTTTGGCGGTGCGCTTTCATCGGTTTTCCTAAATCGTATTAGACGACGCGGCGAGAGATTGACGGGAACAAAAAATGGTATTCTAGCTGTGAATGTGGCTTTCCCATTCGGCTGTTAATTGGTGGAAGTGCATTGATAAATTTGTGTGCCTTTCCCCCGATACACAGCTTTTCGTCGCTTTATTCCACGCTTGGATTCCTGTTTTTCTATCATGAACATTGTTTCTCGTTTTTAATTGGAAAAGCTTCGATTGCAAAATTTCATCTTCCACGCCGTTCAGTTTTATTAGAAAAAATGTGCCTTTTATATTAGAACTGTTTTTAGTGGAAATAACCAGTCGGGAACGTTCGTTTCACAAAGATTAATCGCTGAACTCTGCAGGCTACCAGTCGTGAAATTATGAATATACAGTGGAATTACAAAGTACTGTCGAAAATAAATTATCGAATACGGGATTGTGGCACGAAATAACGGTCTATAAAGACTGAAGAAACGAGCGTAGTCCGCTGTTAAAGGAAAAGTAATGAGGAAGGTATTTTTAATCGAGCAGCAACAAAGGGCAAGCACAGTACTGCGCAGAGGGAATAATAAAGGGAAATTGTGCACACGCCAACTTTTGATTGAATTTCTCCTCAATCGCCGGTGAAACAAAGTGTTAGATATTCTGCGACTGATTGTTGGCTGTTAGCTGTATCTGATGTAATAAAGTGGCAAAATGACTGGGTGTGCAAACGCTGGAATAGCTGTCGTGCCGAGGATGATGTATCGACCTGTTTCTTTCGCTCATTACGAGTCAGAAAATGGATCTTGCGCCACTTAACCTCCAAACTCTATATACTTATATCCTGCCCCTTTGTTGTTACCGATATACGAAGAAAAACCATACTCCACAGTGCGTTCTTCAATGAAATTGTAGTGGTCAATAATGAAAGTTTTGGCTGATCGTTAAAGGAGACGTCTAGAAATAGGTAAAGTTTCGGAATTTCTTTCATAGGTAAATACTAAATGAAAGGTTCCAATTTTTTCAGAGGATATACATGTAACTTTCAGCTCTTGTCTTGAATTTTTGAAAAGCACAAATATTACAAAATGGAGGAGTTATTGCCAAACATCCTCTGCTGGTCGCCATCGTCGACAAGAATTGCAACGTCTGAAATAAAAAATTCTTGTTTTATTATAGATAAAAATGTATTACCTACAATATAGCTTAGTATTTTTCAAAAATTGTAATTATATTATAGAAATTTCAGTTTGAAAAGGAAAACCTTTCTTTACCAAGAAAATCAAATTTAAACGTTTCTAAAAAATTAACTAATTGACATACCGAAGAAATCATACGCTGCATTGTAGGTAATACATTTTTATTTATAAATTAGAAGAATTTTTTGGTTCGGAGGTTTCAATCACATCCGGCGATGGCGGTCAGCAATCAATGTTCTAGCAAAAGAGGTTTCGTAATAACTCCTCCATTTTGTAACACTTATATTGTTTAAAAATTATAGAAGAGAACTGAAAGCTGCATTCATACCTTCTGTAAAAATTGAATCATTTCATTTAGTAATTACCCATGAAAAAAATTCCCAAACTTTGCCTATTTTTAGACACCTCAGGGTGGTGTGCCCCCTTAAATAGAACACACTAAATGTCCCCTTTCGATAAGACACATCATTTCACAAGATTACATTAATTTCATAAGTCTCCTGGAACAGTTCTTCTTCGCTAATTCCATTTTTCACAGATTCAGCTTAAGAAAGGAGACAAAACCTCCTCCTAGCTCAGCTGAGAACTACAGCAAAAATTCCCCAAAAATTAATTGTAGGTCCGCGTAAAATATGCTCTTTACCAGGGAAGAGGTATTTTTCCAAAAGAGAATTCGCTCCAGAAGGATGTTGGAGGGCAGCGTTAAAAGAGGGACGGGCAACAATGCAAGAAACAACGAAACGGAAGGGCGTTCTTCCGAACGGTGCCCGGAAACGGATAAATTTCCGAAGAGGTCGGAACGAATGTCTCCCCGAGGCGCCATTGCGCGTCGTTTATTTGCGCGTGGCGCTGAGAAAAAAAAAAGTTATCGTTTCATTCCGTTCCAACGATTCCTGGCCGAATTTCGGACAAGTCCCCGACGGCTTGGCCAAGTTTCCCCCCCATTTTCTACCCCTCGATATTCTCGTCCGCGATTCCGTTGGATCGACGAGCTTCTATCAGAACCACCTTGAACGAGGCGATTTTTCAGAACGTGTACCAACCGGTGTCGGGATTGATCGTCGAGGAATCGTTCGGTTTTATTAGAAACTGTCGACAAGAGGTCGTTTGATTTTGTGCTTGGGCCGAATTGCCAGCGATATAGGTTTCTCGATTTTGCGAATGAATGATGGGGATGTGAACCGTGCAGCTGATGCAGAGAGAAAATCTGATTAAGTTTATACTGTTGCACATATGGAGAAGTAATCGAGAGAGTTCGAGAAATGATCGAGATTCCAGCTGCAACTCGAGCATTCTAATTTTCCTACAAATTATTCCGCTTCTTCTCCTCCGTTCGCGGATTTTCATTCGTCGCCCGGCGATCGACTTCCAAACATTGAAATTCCACGTTTCCCTTTGACAGGCAACAAATTGCGAGACAACTGGTCAGCTTTTTGTCGATTAGGATCGCGACAGCCACGGAAGCAGACGGGAAACGTTGGAACGGTTGGAATTCCAAACGCACGCTAGATCG
>NW_017100169.1:983903-996006 GCF_001263275.1 Habropoda laboriosa
CGAAACTTCTGTAATTAGACCAGGGCGGACGATTTTCCAGGATAAAACGAAGAGTATGTCGCCGATGCGACACGTTTGGCTAGGGGAGGGGAATTTTGAGAGAATCCTGGCGTTTCGCGACGCGGAGAATGAATTCGCGGGAGCGATTATTATTTCGTACGGTTGTTTTGGCTCTTCTGTTCCAGTAGGTGGACACGCTCGTAATTGCGCGTCAGCCAGCTGCACGTTCGGCTAGGTTAATGGGCCGTGCGTGAAATGAATTAATATTTTACTGGCGGCAGCGTATCGCTCGTTAAACCGTAATAGAAGGTGGTGGAACGCAGCCCGCAATAAATGAGGGCCTGATGATCGTTTTTGAAGCGATGTGTGGTTAGAATCTCCAAATGTTATATCAAAATTTCTTTCTGTACCTTTAATTGGTGAACGCTCGTCGCTTAACGAAATCCGCTTGCTGTTGAGACTTTTTTAGCTGAAAACCATCTGGAATCTAGGTCCTAGATATTGAACACTCTGTCTAATGTCATGGTTCTAAGCTCGAGAAAAAAATTCCTTACGGCCAGGGATGAGACAAGTGTGTCTGAAATCCCTTAGCTGGTTTGGAGGTAGATAACTCGCTGATAGAGGTATTGTTGCGAGATGCGCCCTTTTTCCGACTCGGGTGTCAGAGTAACGCCGTGATGGTGGAATTTCCTGACTCGTGCGACTTTCGGTGATCCACGAGGGAAACGTCCACTTCGCCGGGCAACTTAATCGGCCGGCGACTGAATCTGTTCGCAAACCACGAGCTTCAGATGGAAGCTGATCGAGTCTGTACGAGAACGATCGAGTATTTTTCCCGGTGTTCGAGTTTTGACTTTGGTCTATTTTCGGCGAGTGTTGAAAATGTTCCTTTTACGGCGAGTGTTGAAAATGTTCCTTTTACGGCGAGTGTTGAAAATGTTCTGTGGTTTTTTTGGAGGACGATTCCTCCTGAGGGAAGCGCGATTTCCCTCTCTACGCTTCGAGGCTCCGATGGGGGTGAAGCACAAAATTTGACCTAATTGGTCGACTTTGTCTCCACCCCATCAGAGATAGAAACAAGGGAAGGGGCACGCGTACCACCATGCACTTCCGTGACTAACGCGAAGTCCTCGGTTTTCTCGATACTTTATGGCAGGGCCTGGCTGGTGTCTCGAGAGTTTAGCCCTAACGGCGCCATGCCACAAGTGCCGAGACTTGACCGTTCGACGCTTCAAAAGGGACTTCTATTATTTTCGCGCCGTGTTACGACCGTCGAAGTCCTTGTCAAGGTTTACGTACCTTGCGTAAGAACTCCGACGGCGCATCCTTGGTGACATAGATGGGACAGACATCCACGATTGGAAGTAGGCCATTGAAAAGGTTTATTTTACGCATTCTTGGTTTCCGGTGTCCCCTTTGCAACGCAGATGTATATTCATCGAGCATGTACGAGCAGGAATTTAAGTGGTGAGAATTATTATTTTCTAGGAAAACTACAAGTGCGATGCATGATGGTATTCGTCCTTTGTTACGACGTAACAGGTATAAACCACCAATCAACACTAGGTATACCTTTAGCGACATTTTTCTGTTTCTAATACCACTTCAAACAGTTCCAAATGCATCGAAGCAGCTGAAATTCGCATGATACTGTAGCAAACAGCTACAATCTTCGTCGTTCTGATTCGATTAGCTTCAGAGGACTTAGATTGATTCGTTTCGATCAAATCAACCTGCTCAAACAAACTGCAACTCGTGCTAATTTACTTCAAACTGCTTCAGTTGTCGTTATTTAGCTGATTATTTGTTAACCGTATAATGTGGGTTAAACAAGTTCCAACCCATGGAGGTAGACTGTAAGTTTGGTGTCAAACCACTTCAAACAGCCACAATTCTCTGTTAAATTTTTATAATGGATGGAATTCTTACGATGAAGGCATGAGCATTCCATAGTACTGTTTCCTATATTAAGGAGCTACTCAAAAATATGCTCAAACATCTTCAAACAATGATCTGCAACGAAACATTGAACATGGACTCGTTATTTCGTAAGTGATTCGTCGGTGGATGAGAGCAATTGTGTGCTTGTTAGGACTGAGTACTCGAAAAGTTTGGGATATTATTGAGGTTCTAGGCTGGAAGTAGTTTGGAATTGAAAGTTATTTAGTTGCAGGAAGTAGCGCGTGTTTGAAGGAGGTGGTTATTGTCCTACTATTAAATATGTATGCAATAGTTTCTTACGTCAATTTTTAACGATATAATATTCATGAAAATGTCCAGAGCATGTTTTTACGAAACAACCTACAAATTTTCATCCCCGTCAGCGGGAAAATAAATCAGCAGCTCAGACAGGTCCTGAGAGCTCGAAATCATCCGAAGTTCAAGGCTCCCATTCTCGCTGCCTCGCGACTCGCCACTTTAGTCGCTTTAAATATGAATGGCGCTTAAACGAAGACAAAAAGCGACGTCGACGTGGAAAGAAACGTCGCGTGGAGTGGTCGGGTCAGCGAAGACGAGTCTCTGAACGAGCTGAAATGAAAATCCAGCGAGCGTCGCCCGCGTCACTATATCATTCGGCCCGCACTTTTGTTCACCCGGGGAATTTACATGTGAAAAGGGGCCCGCGCGCGTCCGATTTATGATTTTTTTTTCTTGTCGCCATCCTGCTCTTTCGTTCGCCATTCTACCCAGGCTTCGTAAAAGGATGAGAAATTTACAGCGTCGACGACGTCACATCCGCTTTTTACGCGAGAATCGCACGATTCCGCTCCACTCCGGCTTTCTTCTCACACCCCTTTCCTTGCTTTCTCCCCAAGCCATGCATGGAAAACATCTCCATGGAGGGTTAACGCCAGTCGGAGAGGCTGACTTCGAAGCTGATTACACTTGTCCCACGCTGTCTCTTCGACTGTATTATTGATGGCGTAAGTCGAAAGAAACGTTATGATGTTACGTTCGCAGGTGAAATCAAGGGAGAATGGATCTCTGTATAACTGCTGTAACGTTGTAAGGCGAAAATGGGTTAATATTCTCACCCTCAATTTTATTTCATTTATAACAATGAATGTTTGAAACAGGAACAGGTAACGATAGAGCTTTCTAAGAGTGTTCCGTAAATAAAATAAATACTATAGGAATGTTTGGTTGTAGACAGACTGTATACGAATGTTGATAACAACAACAGTTTATTAATTAAGATAATTCAATACTGTAGGAGGTGGTCTAATGAACTTTACTCAAATCAGGATGTTGTGCAAAGTAGTTTATTTCGGACTCTTCGGCGTACGTCTCCTATCGAAGCTAAGAACGGACTGTCGTCTAAAGGCAAAGATATATCGCTGGGCCGAACCGATGGGTACTCGTGTCTGGTATTTGTCACTCGCCACGAGGCGCAGGCCAAGCCATAAACCGTCCCAAAATGCCTACAATACTAATACTATATTAGTAATAACTAATACTTGACTCTTAACTCTTAGACTACTCAACACTACTCAATTCTCGATCATCTATAATTCGCGCTCTATGATGTTCTCTCTCAATGACTCTCGCTCTATGATATTCAGACTCTCAATGATCCGCACGCGTTTCATTCACCCTGTTTTATTCTTTCGTTCACTCATTCTGCCTTTCTCTATTTCTCCAATTCATCCACTTTTCGTGAACATTCTCAAAACACGTGCAATCACGTCCACCGAACTTTTCGTCAGTCACACACGAACCCAAATATTCTTCGTTCACGCAGCTATCGTTTTTAATTAAACATTCACACGGGATATAGGTTCTCTTCATTCGCATCTCTATCGCTCGAATCCAAATATTCTTCGTTCACGCAGCTATCGTTTTTAATTAAACATTCACACGGGATAAATTCTTCATTCGGACCTCTATCTTTCCAGTCCACACACTTGTTACAATTATTCTTATAATCTAGCATTCCTACAGTACCTTAATACTTTTGTGCAGGAAATAAATGGTTACATCGACGGATGTATTAAAAATTATATGATTCTATTTAAGAAAATGTATGTCACCTTCATGTGATCTCCATACGTCCATCTACAGAAAAACTAATGACACTTGATTATATCTCCCTCGAAACCAATCAATTTCTCTCTGAACCGTTTTTCATGCAGCGGATAGTTTGCGAGTAAATCGCATTTATAGATTAAAAGTGCACACTCTGCATACAGAAGGAAGAGTGTTATCGGAATAATCAGTGTTGTATAGAGTTGTTTAAGAGTTGTCTGAGTTGTTAGAGTTGTATAAGAGTTATCTTATTTTTTCTTGAAAAATTTCTACGTTCATTCCGAATCAATTTACACACATTTGTTAAACTGTTTCCTATTTGCAAAGCAACTGTCCAACAGCAATATGATTTTGTATCGATTCGAGACCAAGTCGCAGCACATCAACTCTCAGACGCACTATTCACTCGCGAGAAATACTCTCGAAGGCAACTCGCGCCAGTTTTACTCTCAAAAGGACACCTAGCTTTGCTTGGCTCGATGTACGTACAATCACCGTGACTCGTGTTTCTTATGTTTGGCGCGGAATAAATATCACGAGTCTCACACGATGTTATGAGACAAGAGGTTGTCCTTATCACACATGTCAGGGTGACTCGCCCCTGAGGTTTCTTGCCAGGCCAGCTGCGCGTAAACAGCGTGCAGAAATCGGGCAGGACGACTCGGGGCTACCGAACGAGTGCCTCGACAAACGTCGCTTATACTGCGCGATCATAGTCTTGTAGGAAATACAGTGCTCCCTCGAACAACGCTCCCTCGGAAATACAGTGCTCCCTCGAATCAATTTACATACTTAGCGTACCTTTACAATTTTCCTTATCGTGGCGAATAAGAGAGGTGAGAAAGAGCAAATGCGAATTCGTTTGTGTGAACAAATTTCTCACAAATTGCCGCTGCATACAAGAAACAGTGGCACCGAATTCAAGTACATAACGAGCGGCCGAACTTGGGAGAAACATCAAACGATCAGTGTGTCCCTGCGACTAGCTACATAGCTAGTTTCACGGTATGTGCAATATATGCGTGAGTAATGTAGTTACATAGTATGTATGTACGTATATGTATATACATACACAATCGACTAATTGAGTTAATTGAAAATAGAGGGGAACCTACGCGTTGCTAATTAAATTAATTACCATCATAATTTCGTTTTATTATATCCTAAGATTATTTTTGTTGGAATAAGATGTGTTATAATTATGGCTCTATAGTTATGAAACAACGACAAATTAGTTTCGTACTGTTTTCTCCCAGAGACTTATACATATTCTATTCTTTTCTGGGGAAACATTGTTTCTCAATAGGCCTGTTAACATGAAATATTTCGTTTGTTATTATTTTGTGATACTTTCAATGCTTTTGTATACTTTCAATGTATGAGAATTGAAAATATTGAGGCGGTTTTATAGTTGTGACACGCAGTGTATATACGTATAAATGTATGCACATGTATTGAAAAATTATAAATATACTTCAGTTTTTCGTGAAGCCCAATTACACGGATTTCCGAGGGAGCACTGTATTATTATATTCATGCGTCATATTTCGTCAATTGTCTGACAAACTATCTGACAAACATTTAACGATAAAAATTCTACCCAAACTTCGTTGATTTTCTGCGACTTCGAAGGATCATACCGTGTTTTGACACGATACACGGTCATCTCCAGTTTTATGGTGATTAGATGCAAAATCCAGCTCGTTTTCTCATTAAGACTTATCACAATTTGCAATACTATAATCCATAGTATCGTTTCAATTACAATAGCCAGCCACGATACCTTTCAAATCAAGGTAAACTGATTCATAAGCGAAGTTGCCATAATCCCCGGTGACACGATACAGATCACACTGTTCTCTATGGTATGTATTATTGCACCATAATTTATCATACGATGCGAATCGTAGCGTCGTAAAGCATAACGTGATCTAAATCATGATACACTGGCCCTTGGCGCGCTACCTGGCCCAGATCATATTATTATAATGGCTCAGATACGTAACAGCGTCGGGCAAAGTATAACAAACCGCGATCAGATAGATCATGCTGTCAAACCTATACATCGGATGCCCTCTGTCCCGTAATTACGAGTCACCTTTTCGATATAAATCAGCAATAATTATAATATACGACGTGTGATCGTAATTAATATACGCAGCGACCTCGTGTGGTTTAATTGCTTGATGTACAGGGTGGCTCGTGTGAATAGAGGCACATCTGTACCTACACTTGCTGACGAAAGTTAAGAAAGGAAATAGGCGTTTAGGAACTACTGTACCTATTATATTATACTCTTTATCTTCTGAGGTACATAAACTAGAGAAAAAAGAAATTAGCGAATATCCGATGTTGATAAAACTTTGGTATGCGGTGTAGTACTCAAATAAATATTTGACACTCATTTCTTTTTATCGGAAATTCTCCACATTGAAGGGGGAAAAGTCAATGATGATGGTATTTGAAGGAATGTGGTTACGATTAAATAACAAGGCGTGACTAGGGTTACGCTATGTACCCACACGGTATTAGTAAGATCTTTATTAGGCGTTGACTTACGGCTTTGGAGGTCCGTGCAAGACTGCCCTCCTATCGCCTCGCTTTTTTCTTACTGCCGTTCGGCTATGTGTTAATCGTCCCTGATTGGTTAACCCGTCGCATCGGTGTTAACCAATCAGGTAATTTCTTTCCGAGTCGCTGCGTGTCCCTTGCGCCCTTGGCGCGCTTTTTCGGGGACCGCAGTGCGACTTGGCGAGGGAGGTTTTTCCCGTGACGTCATTTGGCGCCACAGCTGAGTTTCCTCCAGGTCAAGTACTCGTGACCTGCCGGTCCGGGCCTCTGGGCCCCGTACGGCGGACCTTTCGGAAACCCTTGGTTTATGATGCGGCAATTTGCTATTGAGGCCGTCGGAGAAAGTTTCTTCGCGGACATGCATTGTCGAATTTCTAGAAATTAAATAAGCTAAAAACGGTTTCCTCAAAAATAGCCTTTCAAGCGCGCACGTCATAAACCGTGCTGGTAGTCTGCTCGCCAAATGTTCTTCGCTGTAGCTGATCGCTACATATTAAACACATTTGTTCAAAATTATTTATTATTTTGTCGAGCGTAACGATTTATGGCACGGATGTGGGAAAGAGGCTGTTCTTGAGATTAGGATTTTGGTTATTGTTAGCATGAGTGTCGAGTAAAAAATATCCTGGCAAGAAAAAATTCGGTTTACAACTCCAGAGTTAGAAATTCATTTCTCTCGTCCTCAACAGCCAAGTGTCTCGGTGTAAAAAAGGGCCTTCCAAAGGGTCGACATAGAAATTCGCAACGGTGAAGAGTCCGACGAAGTCGAACCTGGCGGAAGTTCCCCGCTGTTGGCAGACATCGCCACTCTCAGGTTAGGACATCGCCACCCTCGCTCCGAGGTAACGCGCGTTGAGGGCGCAGGAGAAGGGTGTTGCGATGTCATTGAAGCATGCTGATTGGGATTTAGGAATTTTCCAAAATTGCCCAATCAGCGTGCAGTTAGTGAAAGGAAGGGGCACCGCGGAAGGAGCGCCGCTTCCTTCGGAAAGGATTGAAGATCAGAACACCAGAAAACTACGAGGAAGCAACAGTTCAAAGATTTTCAACCCGTGACAGACACTGACCGAAATAAACGACAGGCAAGAGTCGTAGCCTGTGGAACGTTGTAGTAAATAAAGTATAATTAAGCACAAAGTGTGTCCATTAGTTCCCAACTTAGGAGTTGGGTGGTCCTTCGATGACACATTAGAACGGCACTGCGAAGGGTGCAATATACCGGGTCGGAACAGTAAGGAGTACAGTATACGTCCTCAACATATTTTTTACTTTCGAAATTTATTACTGAAAAATAGAAAATTCGTTGATTTACTCTATTTCTCTGTCTCCAATAGAATTCGAGATGTTAGACTAAATATATGTATTTGCTATGTACAGTCGGTCACAAAATGATTCGGACACTATTCAGAACATTACAACTTTTTAAAAATTTGACCTAACGATTTGAAGATTTTTGAGAAGTTAGAAGGATTAGTTTACTAGATGACGTGTACAAAAACATTTGAAAAAATTGCAATTTGTAGAAATCGGGAAGAAAATTTAAAGGTCCCTTTTTACAACTTTTTTATCTGAGCTCGTAATGAAAATTTAAAAAATACGTTTTGTAGATCTACGTCAATTATACGCATGCCGAAAATTTCATCGAAATCGGTTAATGTTGCTATGAGCTAACAAACGGTTAAAAATTGGGAGAATTGCACTATTTCACGATTTTCGGCCTATAACTGTAATAAATCTGAATATTCTTATATCTTTCGGTGCCGGTCGCTTGTTTCTCCATCAACCGATTTCGATGAAATTTCCAGCATGTGTATAATTCACATAGATCTACAAAACGTATTTTTTAAATTTTCATTACGAGCTCAGACAAAAAAGTTGTAAAGAGTCCTTTAAATTTTCTTCGCAATTCCCACAAATTGCAATTTTTTCAAAATTTCTTATACACGTCATGTAGTAAACTAATCGTTCTAACTTCTCAAAAAGCTTCAAATCGTTAAGTCAAATTTTTAAAAAGTTGTAATTTTCTAAATAATGTCCGAATCATTTTGTGACCGACAGTATATATGTATCTTATATGTATTTTCACCCTTTCACTGTGGACGATTGCCGATATAAAAAGCAAATCTTGAATATTATTTTGAGAAGTACTATTTGTTAGCTCCACAGATTCTTGAAGCCCGGTTATTTAGCAAATAAAATGATACTTATTCGCAACACAATTTTAATAATAACAGTAACAAGATGTATTGTTTGAGTAGTTCTAGTTCACGAAATGTTCAGGTTTACAGTGTGTCACTGGAAAGTTCAGAGTTCAGAGTGAATATGCGTTCGTACAGCGTGTCTCGTTCAGAATAACTCTTGTGTTCAAAGTGTTCAACCCTCTCAGTGTCCAAATCTTTCTAGTGTCCAAATCTTTCTAGTGTCCAAATCCTGTAATTGTCACTATGCCGGTCCTTTTATTCGCGTTCGTCCGTCAAGAAGAGTGTCTTAAGGAACATAGAAAAAAGTTAGGAAATGATTCCTATCCAATGGAAGGGATAGGGAAATTCGGAGGTACCTGAGTACGTTACGTCCTGGTCATCTATTGTAGTACATATATCCGCTCGTCCTTAGTCAGAAAAATAAGCTTCAATCACGTCGATTGCTATTGAACAGAAAAAGCTAAACGCTTAAAAACCAATTAGGCGTTAAGCGTTTCTCCTGATCGTAAAGTTAAATACATGCTAGGCAAATAAAATGTTCGAATCCTCGATAATAGCAAATTAGTCGACCGTATCATAAACTTAGAACAATCTGTTATCCTAACAACTATATAACAAAGTTTCGTCAAAATTGGTGATTATAACTTCGGTCTGTTCCCTTGTCGCTAACAGTTTAGTTAATATGTTCCTTAGCTCCTGCGTTTTATTAACTTTTATCAGTAAGTGTATGTCGCTTATGTATAAAATGAAGAAGTTCGTTTGAACAAGGCAAAATTCAATTGTTTACAAAAGCAAAATGTCCTTAGAGATGGATTTTCTTTTCACGGAATTTCTATCTCGCCGATGGCTCTTCATCCTTCGAATTATCTCAAACAATCTAGATCACAAATATTTGTAATTTCCAGTGTGTACAATGGGTAAGAGATTGGCGTTTCGAAACTTTGCGAAACGAAGGAGAAAGATGGACATAATTACAACGAAGAATTCGCGACGTCGGGTAATTTTCCTTCGAAGCTCATTTCGAAGACATTCTAAAACTTCGAAGGATTTTTTAACGCCAAGTCACGCGACGCCTCGTTCGTTCGTTCGAGGATGTAATTCCTACTCGTCGAGCGAATATTAAAAAGGTTGTCAATGAAGAATTTCGAAAGTTACCTTAAGCGCAGGGACGGTCGTTGGAGAATGGAAAAATTCCGAATGAGAGACGAAAGGTAAAATTCAAGTTACCACTCGGCCTCGTCCGACGAGTGTACCGTTGAAACTGAATATAAACATGCCGCTTGTGCACGAAGGGAAAAAACAAACACGGTGCGTCTTTGGAATTCCAAGTGGATTCGTGTTTGTCTTGGACAAAGAGCGTGCTCGTTGCTATGGATTCGTGGAGAAGGGTCACACAACGACGACGACGATTGTTTCGTTCGAGCAATAACATTTATTAAACAGCGATATATGGATACTTTCCCAGTTATGAACCTTTCTATTATTCAATATTTTCCACCTCCTGTAACCGGTTCCCTTTGCAACCCCTATCAATAGTGCAAAAGTGTACAAAGCCCGCAAAGTGAAAATACACGCGAATTCTAGCCGTACGCAAACATACACGTAGCGAAAATAATAGTAAAAAAGTTCTGACGCGTGGATAGAACAAAATACGTGAATTTTCAAATAGACACAAATTTCTGAGACAAAAGATCTACACTTTAAATTGAAAAGCATTGTTTCGTAACCCCTATCAATTGCACAAAAAAGCACAATGCTCACAAATTTCAAATATACACGAACTCTAGCCGTACGCAAGAATGCACAGATTGAAAATGACAATAAAACATGTATCGACGCATGGATAGATAGAAAGAATACGCGAATTTCAAATAAATACAAATTTTTGGCATGAAAGCTCTAACCTTATCTTTTACAAATTAACGAAGTTCACATTTTCAGTCGTATATTCGATTTCTGTATTTAAATGCTCGCCAATTTGCGAAAAATTGAAGAAACAACAAACGACTACGACAAGTACCAGTTTTTTTTTGTCTACTTTAAGAATAGTTTTTCGTTTTAAATAAAAAATAGCGAAGATATGATGGTTACCGCCGATGCCGTTTTTGAAAAATCGTCCTACGAAGACCAGCTGCCACGGCGCTCTTTCTTTGAATTTTTTTAATGAAAACTAAGGAACATTATAGACAAAAGTATGCCGTTTCCAATGCATCCAATGTTTTCTTAGTAAAAATTTGTTTTCACCGAGAAAAAAATTCTTCAAATTCATCCTACTTTTTCCCCTCATAGGTGTATGTAGCCTGGTAATTTGAAAATCTCGCGAATTTCAGTAGAAACTCTAAGTATGCGTGATTTTTAGTCGTCTAAATTCACCGTATAAATAACGAAGGAATACAAATGCGAGGAGTGTAACCGATATTCCGTCGCAACACAAATTCCTACATTTCCATTTGATTTTCATACGTTTTCACTCGAACGTGGACCCGCGCTTTATGAATTTCCACGCGTAACAATTAATCGTCGGCGATTAAAGCGGGAAGAAAGCGTCCATGGGGAAAAATCGCGAGTAAATACATGTGCTAATCGCTCGTAATCCCGCGGCACACGACCAGGATCAATGCGACCTGACCATCTCGTGGTTAATCGAAGCGTTCGCGAGTTCGTTTCGCAAGCTCCTCTGTCCTCGTTTCTATCGTCTTCGATCACACAAGAGCCTCTTCGTTTCGTCTCTCGCCTTTAGTCGGTTCTCGTTGAATTTTTCATCGCCGCTTTAACGTCTGTGCGGTGCGTGTGCATGAATATGCGCGCACCCGCGACTTTTTTCACTCGGTTTCGCGCTGGAAAATCGATAGCCGGTCGGGCCTGTAACTCTTGCCCGCGACGGAGAACGAAGTTCGAGGGTCGTGTGGCAACTTTTCGGTTCTTTCACGTTCGAGAGTGAAATTCGAGGGTGGATGAAAGAAAATTGTGTGCTTATTAGAAGTTGGTGCTTGAAAAGTTTGAGAAGTGATTGAGGTTTCGGAAAAGTGATTTGGAATTGAAAGTTGTTTGGTTGCGGGAACTACCGCAGCGACTTCGAGGAGCGGAATAAAGAAGGAAGTAGGAGAGATTTTGTCGTTCGCTCTATCTTTAATCCAAACGAAACTTTCAGCCGGATAATCAAATTTTCTGCGCTGTTACGTTCTCCTCTGTCAATTGAAATCGCCTGTGTTGGGTGACATTGAAATAGGTGACCAAACTTTGGTACAGATCACATAAACGCAGATCCAGAAACTCTTCCTCTCCAAGACATAAATTACTTTTGT
>NW_017100169.1:996029-1000451 GCF_001263275.1 Habropoda laboriosa
TCCACGAATAAATTTTTATTTTTGCTTTCTACTGGTTCTTTCCTTTGTTCACAAGTATAAAAAACTACCCTCAAAATTTACGTAAAGAAATTGCTGAAAATGATTTTCTTCTGCAACATCGCACGCTTTGTATAGCATTTCATAGGCTCGCAAGATGTTAAAAAAATATCCTCTGCATACTTTCGGAAGAAAACGTCAACAAACTTTCGTATGAATTTGCGCTCGTCGACTGGGGCTCGATAATTTGGTTTTAAGTGTTTCTTAGATTATCAACTGTATTCTTATCCTAAACTAAACATTTAAAATACCCCCAAAAATATAAATCCAAAGGAATGCAATTGTTGGATGACCAACCTGTTCTTTCATTCGCTGTTAAACGCAACAGAGCTGTTATACTTGTTTTCACTCTAACAAGAGAACATCCGATGTGATAACTACCGATGTTGACGAAAAATTGGTATATAGCAATTCTCAAGAAAATATTCGACACGTAGTTTTTTATTTCGGCAATCGCTCACAGTGAAGGGGTGCAAACGAAAAGTGTTTACGTACAGCAGCGATGGCGGACCTATGACACGCGCGTCCGTTACTGACGGTCTTCGCCCAAGAACAGTCAACGCGCGTTGATATTTCTAGATGTGACACGGCACACGAGTTAGCTAGGTTTTTTCCCAATTTGACACATCGAGCTCAAAAGGTTCGCCATCACTGATGTACAGGAAAGGAAGAATTTCCGGACTTTGTTCATACTTGGAAAGAGTAGAATAAAGTACTAATGTTCGGTTACCTATTTCGATGTCACCCTGTGTAACGCTGATGTATTACATTATGTGACAATGTAACAGGCGTATACTATGTCCGCTGTCCAGTGATGATTTATCGGCGGCCAACTCCACCGTAATGAAGGGGTTAATGTTATATTTCGTGATATTTGGCTTTCTAAAAATTGATCAGCCTCGAGTAGATAAGATTCGAGGAAGAATTTAGCAGGAATCATCAGGTTGATCCGAGACACACGTTCAAATCGAGAGGATGAAACGAGATGGACCTGACGTTCGTCTAATCCGGAAATAGATAGAGAGGAACGATTCACTATCGGGGTGGCCGTCACACTCGTCCGGAATTAAGTTGTAAGCCACGGCGCTCTTACCCTCTTCCTGTGATTGATCTCTCTACGCTTCTATCCGGCCTTTCTTGCCTGTCGTGGTACGTTTCCTCGCGTGAAACGTGACGAAAGGATAATGTTCCCCTCATGTTTACTCTCGCTGACTTAGATCGACGAATGTTTGCCGCTAATTGATGTTCAGGGAAGCTGGAAACGTTTAAAGATTGAGGATTAGAAGGTGAGAGATGGAGTGACGATGGTCGAGAGGTGATTAAAGTACATTTTTATCCAGTGGTATTTTTAAAAAAGATTAATTCTCTTCAAATTTTTAATGTACATGATGTTACTACTTCTGATAATAATTCTGAATATCTTTAAGCACGTAGTTTGGCAAATAACTTTTTCGATAGGTGATTATGACCTTATAAGGAGATTTGATTGAATTTTCATGAAAGAAATTGCAAGTGAAGTGGTCAGAAGTGTCTTGAGCGGTAAAAAGATGAAATAACGATTGTTCACGAGCTGAGAAATTAACGGATGAGGATTAAATTGAGATTGAAGCCTGTTGTTCCAATTTCTCCAGCAATTGTGTACTTCGGCAAGAATCTAAAGAGAAAATGATGAAGTAAATTGAAAGATATCTTCCCTTGGCATCTCCAATATAGATTCTCCTGCTACCACTTGTAACTATAATCACTTTTGGCCTTCAACACATCCTTTCTTCCAGCTCCAATAATAGAAAGAATATAGACCTTCGCCTATTAACAACATTTCACTGAGAAAATCACTCTTGACTTTTTGAACACAACATTCTTCGATTATATCAGCCGTTTTAATCACCAAGGATCGCCATTAGCGTAACGAAAAGTGGCACGATCCATTTGTCATACGAGAAACAGCACGTTTGTTTTCATTGTCACGAAGAATATCACGTTTCGTTTTTCATCGCGAAAAATAGCGCGTTTGAAAAATTGGCTACGAAAAAATATATGTTTAGCTTTATGCCGCAGCAACAGACAAGATTTAATTTCTTTTTGGACCATTAAGTCATATACATATGATCGAATCTGATTGTTTAGCTAACCAGAGTTTATGGCACGGATTCCAGACGACGTTACTTTTGAGAAGGTTTTTCTACGATTTCTTTGGCAACAATAGCCTATTCAAGCCAGAGGGCAAGTCCGGTAAATACTTGATGGACGCGGAAATTCTCCACTTCTGTGGGCCATATGGTGACCCGGTACTTGCCTCTGCGCGCTCAGTAATGGTAAACATGCCATAAACACATAAAATCGACGTTTCGGCAAGATCGCCACACGGGGCTGATACCCTTTTTGGGACCGTCTCTTCCCCTCCGCCTACACCCCACTCTGCGGACTCCGGGGGAGTGCTCGAGGGCCTAGGAGGGCGGCTCTAGGGGATGAAAGGCCGACGATTTTCCGATGAGGTCAACGCCCTACCTTGACAAATCCTATATAGTAAGCAAAATCGCTCACAAACACAGAGAACTTCAATACTAAGTAGACATTCGACACTATCGTGAGCGCGGCCTCGTCCGCGATATCTGACATTGTTAAATACCAAGCGCGGTCCAGTCCGCGATATTCGATATTAAAAATAAAGTGCGATCACCTCGCGACATCAACCAGTTGGCACATACGTGCAATAATCTTCAACGCCAACTCGACCTTCCAACACTACGAAGCGTGGGATGCTGCGTTAACACTGATCTAATCAGAATTTTGTCCCGATCTGATCATAATATACAGTGTTCCTCGCTTAATTGACGCAGGCTCAGGTTCGTGTCACGGCTGTTATCGAAGGCGGCAAGTGATCTGGAAATTACTGGCTGTTATCTCTCTTCGGTTCGTTCGCTTCTTGAGTGCATCAAAGATGAGAGTAAAAAACATTTTCATATTTTTGTCGTTTTTGAGATTAGACGGAGTTATTATTTATTAAAAAATATTTTCAAGGGTTGAATTTCTCGATTTAAAATGCATTTCAACAATTTAAACTGACTACCCATCGAATCTTGTTAATTTTTGCCGCAAATTCTAAAATGTGCTATCCTTCGTAGCGGAACAGTATAAGGTACAGTAAATTCTCTACAAGAGTCAGTAAGTTTGGATTCTACAAGTGACAGTATAGATGGTCCTACGCCTAGATCTCCGTCATTGTTGCGCCCATGTTATCTCGCTCACAGTCAGTCAAGCGTGTAAGGCTACACCAATCGGTTTCCTTTATGAGATTTCACGGTTCCATAAATCATAATAGAAAAATATAATTTCTTTAATTTTACTTTTTTTCATCTGGAATTTTTTTTAACATGTTGGTGCGGTGTTTCTGATGAAAATGATATCAAACACGATATAATTTGAACAACATTTACTTATTAACACGTTCACTAACACGCCAGATTTACAGGTTGCTGTCGGAGGGCCACAAAAAAATGCATTTTAAGCATAGGATTATAGTATTATGCTTTATAATTTTTTTTTCAATTGAAAATAATGTCTAGCTAGCTATGACGTTCAACATTTTAGTTGAAAACATTTATTTTATTTTAAATATTCTAAACATTTGAGGCACTTCAGTCACGGATGACCACCATGGCCATATCGAGGAAACAATCTAATGTTAATACTCATTGAGTGATTAATTTAATTTCATAATATATCGCTTGGGATGAATTACAAAAACAAATTGCTAAGAAATTACATTATATACCTATACACATTATCCGTCGAATGTAAAGGGAGAGACACCGTTTGGTTGCCAATTGTTTATCACATAGAGTAGACCTACCTCCACGTAAAAAAAAAAATGTAGGGTCGATTCCACAACTGTCAGTAAAATGTAGGGTCGATTCGACAAGTGTCAGTAAAATGTAGGGTCTGCCTACATCCACGTAAAAATAAAAAAAAAAATGTAGGGTCGATTCCACAAGTGTCAGTAAAATGTAGGGTCGATTCCACAAGTGTCAGTAAAATGTAGGGTCGATAGCAGCAGAAAAACTGGTAAACAATTAGAATTAAATGTAATGATAGAAATTATTGCAATAATGCGTAATGCAATTAAAAAATTGAAAGAATCAAAAGAAAAAACGCGAATTCGTATCTTTTTCGATTCCAGATTATAAGAAAATTTGAATAAAATACGCGACGAGAATTGGGGAGAAGCATAACTTAAACGCGTAAAAATATTCAATAATAAACCAACCAACGAATGAAGCTATTATTTCAATACGCGATGCACTGACTCTAGTATTTACTAAAATTCAAAAATTCTCGTATAAATTCCGAAAATAGATTATTAAT
>NW_017100169.1:1001000-1002916 GCF_001263275.1 Habropoda laboriosa
GGGTCCTTATATACCTGCGGTACCCTCTCCCCAAAGTCATTAGCAAAATCGTCGGTTAGGTCAGGCGGGAAATTTTCGCGGGAGATTTTCGCGGGAGATTTCTGTTATCGTAACACGGTATAATTTATCAATTTTCACAATTTTGTTATAAATTTATACTTCCGACAATTTGTTATAACATTGCATATAACAATTTATACGTTTTTACAATATTCTTCAATGGAAACATAGGTTTTAGCGTTCTCGTTATTTACTCGTGGTTAAATTAATTTCGTAGGGATTAAAAATCAGGTTGACCTGTGGTCGTAGATTAAAAATAACCATAGTACAGCTAAATTTATCGTGTTAAATAATTCTTTTTACACGAATGAAAAATGTATTCAATGTTTGTTTGTTATAATATCGTGAAATGAATTATATTACACATTTTCTCTATTCACACTGAATTTAAAGACTATAACGATTGAAAATCAAGTTGACCTGTGGTCATTTATCAAGAATAATCATAATAAAGCTGAAATTATTGTGTTAAATAATTTTTTTAATACGAATTAGGAATTTATTCAACGTTTGCTTGTTACAATACCATGAAATAAATTATATTATACGTTTTCGATATTTACACTAAATTTATCTTTCTATTTACATGTCATAACAATTATAACTACACGTTATGCTGCGTCCGTTTGTTTTTTCTGTGCAGTTAAACCTAATTTACTTAAATTTACGTTGCGAGACAGTATAATATTTACTATTCTGCCGGAATTTTTGAAATTCAGAAAAACACAGGTAAACTTTCAGTCCATTTAAACGATATTCTCCACAAAACTGGACAAAGTACAGTAACACTTGTACTGTCACTAGTGGAATCGACCCTACATTTTACTGACACTTGTCGAATCGACTCTACATTTTACTGACAGTTGTGGAATCGAGCCCACATTTTTCTTTTTTTACGTGGAGGTAGGCCGACTCTATGTGATAAACAATTGGCAACCAAACGGTGACTCTCCCTCTACATTCGGCGGATAATATGTACAGGTATTTAAAGTAATTTTTTAGCAATTTATTTCTGTAATTCATCCAAAACGATATATTATGAAATTAAATTAATCACTCAATAAGTATTAACATTAGATTGTTTCCTCGATATGGCCATGGTGGTCATCAGTGACTGGAGTGCCTCAAATGTTTAGAATAATTAAAATAAAATAAATGTTGTTAACTAAAAATTTTGAACGTCATAGCTAGCTAGACATTATTTTCAATTGAAAGAGAAAAATTATAAAGCATACTACTATAATCCTATGCTTAAAATGTATTTTCTTGCGGCCGCCTGACGGCAACCTGTAAATCTGGCGTGACAGTGAACGTGTCAATAAGTAAATGTTGTTCAAATTATGTCGTGTTTTATGTCCTTTTCATCAGAAAAATCTCATCAATATGTTAAGAAAAATTTCGGGATAAAAAAACGTATAATTAAAAAAGTTGGTATTTAAATCGCTTGGTTGCCTCGACTCACGTTTCATGCATATCTTTTATTCGCTGTCCTTGCTTACGTTCGGCAAACTACAAAGGCGGGCGCGAGGCTCGAAAACGTAGTCCTTAACTCTAGGAGTGTCAGGTTTAGCTTCCTTGCGGTGTGACACTTGTGGAGAATTTACTGGATTAGTTTTCGCGACGGAAGACCAAACGATGAAATGTGCTCCTTTACGTGGCAAACTGACACGTTCTGCGCTCTGTAAGACAAATGAAACGTGCTACTTTCCGTATCGCGATCGATCTGCTGGCAACAATCTCTAAGTACATTCTTCCATTTCCGTTATCGAAGGAATTCGAAACCTGTTCCTGTCAGGATATTCCATTAGGCGTATGATAACAGAGACGGAGGACGAGGCAAAGAGAGGGATAGAGCG
>NW_017100169.1:1002938-1027391 GCF_001263275.1 Habropoda laboriosa
GGGCGACGATTAGCTCGTTAGAAAATCCTCTTTGCTGCAGGATTTTTCGTGAAAGCGTACGAGTAAACCATTAAGTAATCCACTGTTGGATCGACCGTCCGCACTTCCCTCTTTTTCCCTGCGTGGCTTTAAAAATATTTCCCCAGGAAATCGTGGGGAATCACGAAGAAAGGACCGGCCTGTTTGATATTAATCATCGTTGGAGGAAACGTTGCGTCCACGCCTCTTCGTGAGACTGGAAAGCGCGAAAGCAAGCACAGGAGTCGCAAGTTCATCAATATCGGCGTGTAAAATCATTAATCGTCGGGAAAATTGCTCGACGCCTGGCTGTTTGTTATTTATCGAGTAGAACTCCGGCTCGATCGTTTAGCGCCTCGAGGGTGAGGAACATCGAAGCGTTACAGGGTTGTTTTCGCCCCTTTGATTTATGTTAAAACAATGTCGTCAAGGGTCAAGTAATTAAGAGACAGAGTTACGCGCAGTTTAATCCTGTAATAGAATCCTTTCAGTCTAATTTAGAATTCAAAGCTTACGTAGTCACGTGCGAGCGAGAGAGAAACGCAAAGGTACACAAAGAGCTCGTTAATCCGAAAAATAGCTGAAATCTCACGCTCTTCGGATAAAATGTATACAGTAGATACTACTGAACCTGATGAAACTCCATTTTCAATCATATTTTCAAACTTTCATTCAACGTTTTCCGATTTAATTGGTCCAACACCCTTAAAGCGGTACACCATCCTGAGGCGTCTACAAATAAGTAATGTTTGAGAATTTTTTTCGTAGGTAACTGCCACATGAAACGTTTCAACTTTTTCAAATACATAATCGTAACTTTCAGCTTTCTTCTGTAATTTTTAAAATGTAAAAATGTTACAAAATGCAGGAGTTATTGCGAAACCTCTTCTGCTAGAACATTAATTCGTCGGCGAGGATTGGAACGCCTGAATTTCTTTTTAATTTATAAATAAAAATGTATTGCCTCCTATGAATTCTTTTAGAAACGTTTAAAGCTTTCTTTTTAGTAAACAGTGATTCTTCCTCTTCAAACTGCCACCGTTTCTATAACAATTACAATTTTTTCAAAATCATACGCTACATTGTAGACAACACATTTCTATTTATAAATAAAAAAAATTTCAGACGTTCCAATTCTTGCTAAACATTTCTACTTCCTGAAAATTGTATTAACAAACTGAAAGTTACATTTATATCCTCTGCAAAAATTGAAACTTATAATTTAGCAGTTATCTATGAAAAATATCCTAAACTTAACTTATTACCCCCGTACATTTGCTTTTCATCACCTTCGTATGATTACCAGGAATTAAAAATCCCACAGAGAGTGTTCTAAAATATGTAAATAAAATTATTATATGATTTTATAGGATATACAGAGCCGTCGGAATGTTCACATAAATCACTTCCCCTCGTATCAATCGGTTTCCGCAAAGATTAAGAAGCTTTCACTCGAAGTGGCGCGCGTAGGCGGAAAAATGAAATCCGGCCGATGACACGGCTTTCAAACTGCTGCAGATTCTCTCCTCTTCCCCTCGTTTCTGCGAGTGTGACGGCACTACAGCCCCTCTAAATAAAAGCAACGCGGTCCCATTGCGTTTCGCGCGCTTCCATTTCCAACCCCGCGCCATGCGATGTCACTTTTATTAAACGACTCGTCGTTCAACGTCGCAGACGTTCGAACGGAACGGTGGAAAAAACAAGCGATTTTTGTTTTCGTCGTTTTGCCTCCTTTTTCGGATTCGTTCCATTTTTTTTTCCATTGCTTTTTGTATTTTTATTTGTACTCACTCGCGTGTTTTCGTCCAGCTTTCATTAACGTCACGCAACGCCACCCTTGTCACCGATTTATTTCATATATTTTTACTTCATCTGGAACTGAAAGTGATTGATAATTTAGAAAATTATTTCTTTCTTTAAGGTAAGACAATACTATACGTAAAATGAAATGTACTATAAAGTAACGAACTTAGGAATAAAGTTAGGTTATGTTGGGTTCAAAGTAAGACACGCCAGGTTTTCGTCTTTTCGCAAAATTGACTACTGAATAGGTTAAAAAATAAGACAATGTTTAAGCGTTATCGATGCAAAACAAACACGGAAAAAGAGACACCGAGGTGAGGATAAACAAGCCATTGAACAAAGTGAAACGAGATTTTAGATTCTCGAGGAGTGCGCGCGTTTTGAATTTTAAACGAGCGGACCGCGCTGTTTGAAATGAAAATTCAAGCACCGAACAGGATAAATGGTGCAAACTGTAACAGACCCTGCTGCTTCTTTTTCATCCTTGTAATTGTTACTTTCCCTTTTGTTCGTTCCCTTTAAAACTCGTTAACCCTCTACTGTCGAGACACCGTTTCTAGGACGTAAAGCCCGATGTGGAGTCTACGAGACTCCTGAACTTCCAGTTAGTTTCTACATAAATATAGAACACTTCTGGCAACTTTTCTTACCGATTTACCTTTACTACACATTTTCCCAATGAACATTATGAAATAGAGTGGTTGGTTGTATTAATTTCATTTTAACTTGTATTAATGAGACTTGTGGCCCTTTCGTTAGAGGGTATATTGTATGTCGATCGACGTTGTAATTAGATGTTTATTATACGAAGTTTATTAGTCGGTGTGAATAACAGAATATAGTGTTATATAGTGTGGGATTTTGCTAATTACTTTTTATGCATATTAGAATAAAAGTAACCTCACGCGTCGCCGGTGCTGTTCGCTAATGTAGGGGATTTATGTGCGGAGGGATAGTAAACTCGAACGGACTTTGTTCTATACTATATTTATTAATACTTTATATCGCTACGTGCTACGCTAAGGATGTCGCTCAATCAATCGCTGGATTCATACTGCCTTTCGCTCCCTCGCATTCGCCCTAATGTCATCTTGCATACATGCACACTTTTCGTTAGAAGAAAACACACACGCACTCACGCACTCCTCGCCTGATTACTAAAACTAAACATTCGTTCAATATCTTTCGCGCTATCCCAAACACTCGACCTGGCACGCCGGTCCTTACCGCTCCGTTCATAGACCCTCACGCATTCACACAGACAACGCATTCATACAAACAACGCACTCACGCTCGGTCATCTCTACACTAATAATATCTTTATTTTCACAGATGATGTAATTCGCTCTCTGACGGTTCGATGCTTCTCGTTTTCTGGTCAAACACACACACCACACTCTTCTTCTTTTTCTCCAACACACGCATCCACACACACGCCGCGATCGGCTTGACAACCCACGTTATTGTTTAAACATTAACGAATGCGCCACGTACCGTCGCCTTTCATTCGTTCTTCCTTTCCAGGCCATTCACACCAACTCTCTCCATTTCCCCATCCCTCCCCACATTCACTCTTTCATACCAAAAAGCACAATAGTATATAGGATTTTATGCAAAACAGAAAGATTGAATTATAGTCTAATTGTAAATGATAACAATGGTTCATTTTACAATGCGTATGGGTCTTTACACTTCATCGGTACAATCTTTACACACTTTTCTCGCACACTGCAAGCAAATTGGCCGATTGCATGAAAAACATAAACAAGCTGTTTTTCTGTGCTTTCATGCAGGACAAAATGTACAGTATTTCCATACAACTAACTTTTCTATTGTAGTTTGTGATTGTGCCATTGCAGGTTGTATGCCTGATGGTCCCTGTATTCCTATACGAATATTGCGAGGAATGCAAATACTATTTACCCTCCTTTGTAAATATAATTTAACTAAATCGAATGCTTCGTGCCGAAATGTCTTCATCTGTATTAGAAGAATGTTCCGAAACTAATGCAACATCTTTATCCACTTCAATGTCACTATTATTTGTTAAGTCATTCTCGCATTCTGAAATATCACTATTTCTCGCGTCGCGATCTTTTGCGATGTTCAACAGGAAGCTCGCGGTCGCGACTGTTACCCGCCAAATTAATCTTGGGTAACTAGTTCAAAATCTTCTTTGCTCGAACGTTAGCAAAACGTCGAGTGCGTCACGAACGATTAACGACTTTGTTTCAAAGACTCGAATTGTACTTGAACGGCTGGAGAGAATATCTTGTTCACACGAGAGAATCTTTCGAATGTGTTGTGTCTCCTCGAACGGTTGGAGATCTAGTGGTGTTCGCTCGATGGAACCTTTTCTGAATCTCTCGCTCGATTCCCGAATTTTTCTGGAGTCCGCAGTGACTCCCCCGCCAAGTGCAAGAAGGCACGCTGATTGGTTTTTCACGTACGCACAAATTACCAATCAACGTGCCCCCTTGAGTGTCACCCAGCCTTCCATTGCACCCTTAGCGCGCTTTTCCTTGGAAGGAGTGGGGCCCTACCTACGGGTGCGTGGAATCTTCGCTGTCCTTCGGTGACGCGTCGGAAATTCCCGCCAGGTCAACCCTCGGCCGAGAGTGCCGTCATACGCGCGTATGGATTGACCCTTCAGGAATACCTGGTGTATGACACGTCTTCGGTTATTGAGGACGCGGAAAAGTCGAAATTCTAAAGGCATTGTTCTGCAAGAAATTACTTATTTTTTCGCGGAGCTACGAAGCGTCTTTGTTCTCAAAAATAACCTTCTGGTGCGAGCGTGCCATAAACCCGGTCAACGAAGACCCCATGCGTTCTGTACCTGCGCGACGGAATACTATTTATTTCACTAATTTTTCGTTTCTTACTACTTGCTTTGCGAGCTATAGCAAAAAGCACAACAAACGTCAGACAGACTCCTCTGCAAACGTATCAGCTTTCAGTTCGTAAATTAAGCAAGCTACGTAAGTTCATCTGCGTGTATATGTGTATCGTGATACTGTTGAAAGGTAGGCGAAATATAAATGTTGAGTTCTAAATAGAATGGAAGAAACCAAGAAAGATAGAATCAGCGGAGTCTCTGAGACTCCGCCTCAACAGTAGAGGGTTAAACTGTCAACAAATACTCTATCCATGCTTGGTATTAAGAAAACCTGCACGTTTTACACTTTGCAGTACAATTTTCAAGCACATTTCACACTTGACACTTTATAACTTTTAAGAAATATTTGTCGCTCGAAAGTGGATGAATATTTCTGGTACAAGTGTTCAAGAATATTTCATATTTCACGTTCTACACCCTGGGAAAAGGAAATTCTACACAGTTCTGGAAACGTGAAAGAAGAGAAAAGTGCAGGGATACGAATTTCCGCGCGTATTTCTCTCTCGCGTAGAAGTAGATCTACGGCGCGAAATTTTTCACGGAACTGAACGACCGAGTTACACTCGTGGGATGGAAATTTTCAAATCTTTGCGCGGCGTGTCGCCCCAGTTTGTACGATGCACTTCGCACCGAATAACCGGGATCCGTTTGCTTTTAATTAGACGCCGGGAAACACGGCGAAACACTATCGACTGTTAATTCTCAGGTCCATGAAGATTACGAATTTACGCGCAACTACGTGACTCTGCCAGTTTCTTCCGTTCAAATGGTTCGTGACCGTGTTCACAGTTAGATCTTTATTAATACGTACATTTAGCGTGCTAGCAGGAAACTCTCGTGACGCGGAAATATTTCATTACGTTCTGTTGACGTACAGAAGCATTAATATAACTCTGAGAAAAAAAAAATAAACGAAAAACGTGGGATAATATTTTCTCCCATCGAACCTCGGGAAATTCTGAAATACGCGTTACGTTTAATTTGTTATTATTGCTATCTTATTTACTCTTCACTACCGAAACGGTTATTAAAATGCAGCAGTTACGTTCGAACTCAATTTCCTCGAAAATTAACCAATATTCGCGACAATTTTATTCTCCATTTCCGATGTGTTTCTTCGTGTACACCGAATGTTACATTTCACGAACCACCCTGTACATTCTCGCTGTAAAAGAACACGAGTATCGTTGGAGTTGCACGAATATTAATTTCGGAATATCGTAAACGTGATAACTAGTGCGTAGCATGAAACAACAGGGTAGTTTTTCGTTGAAACGTTAAGCTGAAATGTAAAAATGAAAAAAAAAAAGGGCGGGAGAGTGTGGGGTGATTGTAACGCGCCGTTTATATTTTTGTAACTCCGTCGGACTGGCAGAACTCGATGCTCGAAAAGTATTTATAAAATATTTGGAACGCTGATACGCTTCGGGAAATCTCTCCGCGCGTACGTATCCCGCGGGCGATCGAAAACAATTCGCTATAATTCGGGAAAACTGTACAACCGTTCGTCCACTCTACCATTATTCTGCGCACCGCACGCTATGTATTTTTTTTCGCACGTCCAATTAAATGTTACGGTGAATTACCGCCCCTCGATTTTTCAGCTCCTTCGAAACACTACCGTTGTTTCGACGAGATCTAGAAAATTATGGGACGTACTTTGATTGGCCAATTAGTGACACACTTGAGAACCGAATTTATCAATTAAAGAATATGTCGAAAGCGGGAGAATTACGATACAGCTGATGGAAATCATATCAGAAAGGTTGAAAGTGTTGACAACATTCTTCGACTCTTAAAAAATTCATCTCTGGAGGGATTCAGTCTCTTTTCAAAAATTCATTTCAATCCTTTCACGAGAGAATTAATTTTTCAAAGAATGTATTATTTATCCGCCGATTATCGCGTTTGCAATTGACACTAAATTCAGATCGACTTTTCATCGAGTAGGTACATACTCAAGTGGGACAGACATATGAAAGGGTTAAAAATACTTAGACTTCGTTCTTAATAAGGAGAAAAGGTTTTGCGTGTATCAATTATTATCGATATTCGAAGAAATTTTCAAAGAAACAATCACGTCCACTGTTAAGGCGTATCCTGTAGCAAAGGATACCCGGATTAATCCCGGATTTATGGCAGCGAGCCAAGTGGTCGCCGTCGAAGGCAAATATCGTTTCTTCAAAACACCACAAGTATTTATTGCGTTGCCTGCGACACTTAGTCCCTAGGACCAGATCCTGCCATAAATCCTGGAGTCTCCGAAGAGAAAAATAGAAAAGTGGCCCACGACTTTCGCCAACGTCGACGGGCCACTTGACTTTAACGAAGTCTAGAAAAGCGGAGATTCCACAGGATTCCCATGCATTCGCCCACCGAACACTTTCTCCAGCCATTGTACATCCCACCCTAAGATAACGCGTTAAGGGTGAAATGGAGGGAGGTTGCAATGCACCAGAGTAAACTGATTGGTGATTTTAGAAAAGGAAAAATGGGAGTCTCCGTCGAGGGAAACCGCAGAGACTCCGGCAGAATAGACTCTAGACCTCGAAACAAGTCAGAACATAGACTACACAAATAAAACTTAGTGTTTCAACCAAGAAACTGGTCCTTTGTAGCCTTAGTACATTAGTCGGCACACACGTGCAAAAACCGGCAACGCTTGGACGATCGAAAGATAAACGCAAGCCCTAACGTGCACCTTTTCGTCGGAATTTATTTCAATTCCACGTCGTTCAAAACGCGACGTGGTCGCCTGTTGGAAAGGCCACGCGGTCAGAGGTAACGTTTTCGAGTTGTTGGCCGCGTCACGTGACACGGACGAAGATTAAATGGCACGTATTGAGCGGAGAATCTTTTTACCCGGGGCCCGGGATCTCCTCCGGTACAATGGACTCCGAGTCCGGGCTTACATCGATCCGCTTCTTGTCGCGCGCGTCACGCCGCCAGTTTCCGGCCGCGAAAACTCGGGCCGAAAGTTATTCAACTGAAAACCGATTCCTTGTTGGCTCTCCGCGATCGAAAACTTGTACGCTGTACGGACCGAATTAAACTTCGATAACGGACAGAACACGGATGATGTGATAAACAGGTAACAGTGAACGCGGAATTAAGTTTGTTCGACGTTGATATGGAGTGAATTGAGCACAGAGCTTATAAATGTGGTAAATCGTTATAAGTAATTGGCATTGTAATAAACAGTCATGTGAAAGACGTTGTGCATTCTTAGGACTAATTTACTAGTAGTATAGATCAATATTATATCAGTACTATATTTAACAATCAATAAGAGTCGTGGCGTAGTCTTGGAACTAGTTTACTAGTGGTACAAATCAATGTTATGTCAGCTCTGTATTAAATAATTACAAGTAATTGTCATTGTAATGAATAATCATGTAGGAGACGTTGTGCAGTCTTGGAACTAGTTTACTAGTAGCATAGATCAATGGTGTATCAGCCCTGTATTAAATAATTACGGAAGAGACGTTGTGCAGGCTTGGAACTAGTAGTATATATCAATGGTATATCAGCCCTGTATTAAATAATTATGTAAGAGACGTTGTGCAGTCTTGGATGTAGTTTACTAGTAGTTTAGATCAGTGTTATATCAGCCGTGTATTGAATACTGTACAATTCAGTTACCTTCCTTCATTTTATTCTTTTCTTTTTGAAGTATACAGTGTTTTTACAGTTTTTAAGTGTGCATTAAGTATATTTTATGCGTTACAATTTAAGAGCTCATTTAAATATGAAAACGTTAAGATATTATACGCAGCAAGTGTGTTTATCTACACAATTTTACTGTCTTTGTAATATAAAGTATACAACAGCTCTACTATAATTTTTCAACTAGTCTATGTTTAGTAAAATCGTCTGTTCAGCTTAAGAGTTAAAAAGATGTTTCATTTAAATATGAAAACGTTAAGATATTATACGCAGCAAGTGTGTTTATCTACACAATTTTACTGTCTTTGTAATATAAAGTATACAACAGCTCTACTATAATTTTTCAACTAGTCTATGTTTAGTAAAATCGTCTGTTAAGAGTGGAAGACACTTAACGTTGTGAACACCTTCAAGCTTTCTAATATGATTTCTAACACGTATATTTCAATTCTTTGGCTTTCGAATTATTCTCTAATTAATAAATTCAGTCCAGGAATGTGTCTTACGTCTGTGAACGAAGACACACAATCGAGAACACAGAAGAACTTGGTCGACGTCGTCGGATGAATGAAAAATAAGGCAGAAACTACTGTCTCCATTCAAGAAACATCTTCCTCCATCGATACTCGAGAAACGTTTACGGAATATTCGTAGACTAAAAAGCAACAGAAATAGAGAGAGTTCATGTAAATTCAAATATCCTGCGTCAGAGCTACTACTTCCCGGAAGCGGAGAGTAAACAAACCTCTGCTCTTCATCTTCGATTCGCCATACAGGAAACGACCCCCCACTCGAATCGTTTGAACAACGAAAAAGGAAAAGCTGATTTCTTAACTATAATTCTGATAATAAACTCTTGTGAATTCTTCGAGCATGTCAATTATACGCCGGCGTCCAGTTTCATCGATTAGGAAGCCTGGAAGGAGGAAGTTCCACTCGAAAAGAGTAAATATTATTCCCTCGAAGCTGAACTGGAACAATGAAGAGAGGATCGTCGACCGCGTGTGCAAAATAAAATATGAAAATTCACGATGCAGAATCGATTTCTATCGTTAGCTGGATCCTTAGAGCGTGTTCCTTTCATATTCAGCTATTATTTGACGGAAACTGTGAGGGAAGGTAGTGGAGGAACCGCTGGAATTTCCGAGCGAGTCGCCACAACGGTGCTCGCAAGAAGAATCTCATTAACCCGATTGGGAAGCAAGAGAACGAACGCTTTGATTTCTCAGTCTACCTCTTCCTTTGTACCAGGTCAATACGAAAGATGTGCTAGAAAACCTATTTCGTCCCACTTTCCCATCTTTTACTTTGCTTTTCTCTCTTTTTTCCTCTTTTCTCTTGCTCTCTCGCTTCATTTCTCCACTCTCTAGGCCTCGAGCTTTTGCTTTCGTCCTGGTTTCCGTCGAACTTTTTTCCTCCCCTTTTTTCCAAGGGGAAATTTGTGATTACATTTCTCCATTCGATACCACGGGATTTGTGGTTCGTTTTCTCCTTTCCCTTTAATCTCCCGTTTGATTGGAACGGATTATCGTAATTTTCATTGAGTATACAAGACTTATAACGGGCATAATTATTTTGAAGCGTTAAGAAACTGCTTATGCATTGAATGCACGGTTTAATTAAACGTTCTCGGAGAATCGTTAATTAAAGAATTCTAATTAAGAAATTTCCTCTGTTTCAACTGTGTGAATATACCTTATCGAATATAAAGTCTATTGAATTTAAAAGGACATTTTCTGGACGTGGAATTTCGGGCGAGTTCAAGGAATTCGTCGCTATATTCGTGTTCACTGGCTCGATCTTACGATCGCGAATGATTCGATCGTCCTCTATTAACGCGCTCCAGAACGGTATTTCATCAATTCACTGGCCAAGGGTCACCACTCACTTTGACGAACTATGCTCTGAAGCGAAATTGCATTCCCAATAATTTACATGGAGCGCGCGCGCGCGGCTAAGGCGAGGGTCAAGTTTACACCGTGCTGCCTTGAATTCGACCCGGTTAAATTGATTTTCCCCTTTGAAGCTCCCGATTTTCACGTTCGACGCGGTTAACGACGCGTTTCGCCTCGCTTCAATTGATTTTCCGCGTGTTTGTTGTGTGTCGGGCTGAGATGTCGTCGAGATTTTCACTCGGAACGCTGCTGTTAATGCTCGAGCTACTGAGAATGCAACAATCTTTCAAATTTGATTTATCGAGAGCCTTCTCGCGTATCTTTCAGTACCAAGGAAAATATTTTTTTCAGTACAGACGTCACAGTTTTCACATTCCTACTAGTGTGGGTCGTCCTTAGAAGGACTCAGGGTGCCTCAGCTTTGTAGCTTATACCCATATCAGACCAGGTTTCTACTTTCCATCGAAACCACCAACCGAAGAACAAGCCGGAGAACGAGCGGAGGATTTTTTCTCTTGGACTTTTTCAATTTCTAGACGTTAGTAAGGATGGAACTAACGTCTGTGTGAAATTTCAGCCCGAGCAGTTTCTACATTCCTGGGAAATTAATTTGAAATCTAAATTTGGTCGAATTGAAAGATTCGTCGTGTTCGAGCGTATCGACGACCGAAAAATACATCGGCCTTTTTCCGTAGGAAACAGTATTTTTAAAGAGAAGTCTTAGCCGGCATGTCCCGTCCATTGCTTTATTACTCTAAAGATTTCGAAGACTCGCACACCTGAACACTACATGCGCCAAGACAATAAACCAGAACCTCGACACTAGCAATCCTGCACTGCAATATAACAAATCTAACAACAATTTCCACACTGTCAGACAGACACCCCTCAGGTATCCCGGAAAAACCAATCACCGCACACTTCCACCGCCTACGACAGCTTCGCGCCACCAATCACAACACACACTCCAAAGGAAGAACTCGTTCAGCTTTCGAAGCGCGCACAACAATTATAACACACTCGAATTTAGTGAACTCTCCGGACATTAATTTATCGGGAGAGCGCGACGCGAAATATATTGTAATATTTTCGTGCCGCAACACGTCGAATCTTCCAAGCGAATTACTCGTCCACGTGACGTAAAGTACGCGTGAACGAAGCGGCGTGTTGCGGGTTAATCGCTTAATTAATGCTTGCTTATAAGATACATCCCGCGACGGAACATGAGAGACGCCGTGGAGAGAAACTACTCCACAGAGGTGATTCTCAGACATTACGAATATACGTCAAGATTTCAAGAGAGAGAGAAGGAGATGGAGATGGAGAGAGAGAGGGAATGGGTGAAGGAAAAAGGGAGGGCGGCAAAACAGCGTGGTGGATTGTACAGGCGGCCAAGGATTCGTATTTACCAAGAACTTCTCGCGTTTCCACGGTTTAATTAACGACGCGTCGGAACGGGACACCGTGCTTGCCAACAGTTTACAAAGCTTGGAATAATTCCGCCTTTGCATCTGGCCCCGTCGATTTATTTGCACAATAATACGCTATTTAATCCATTGGCGCATTTTAACCGGGACATTGTTCGTGTGGAACTTTCAATTGGACACTTGTTCCTCGACTGTTACCGATCGATCTTGTACATATATCACAAATTGTGACTTTTTCGACACCGAGCGTAGGTTCGTTGAGAAATCTGTAAACGAGTTTTGTTGATAATTGCAGCTTGTAGCAAGTATTGTAACAGTTTCTTGTGGAAAAATCACGAAGATTTTGGATTTTGTTAATAGCAAAGCATCTGTCTTTCATCCTTCGCGAATTTTCAGTTGAGAATCTTTCAAAACATACGACGACTTTTATTGGTTTCTAGGAACAGAATGAAGATTTTCAAAGCTTGAACTAGTGATTCGAGGAATGTTACTGTTGCTAAATATTTCTGAGCTATTGTGCGTTGAGTATGTAAAGCAGAGAGGAGAATAAGCTGGTACATTTGGTAGAATTGAGAACGTTGCTTGTTGGTACGAAAATTTGATCGAAATGTCTGGCTGAAAGGAGATAGCAAGGTAGATAATTGCCATAATTACCCCGCAATTAGACTTCAATCATCGTGGAAGACGACAATACAGCGAAGACTATGGAAACGATTAGTATCCATCCTACGATGACGTTATCCATCAAGAAGGAACAATAGACGGAGGCGTCAGGTGTCGATGTGGCCCCATAAATCCGTGAGGGCCGATGTATCTGATAAACGGGGTCAGTTGTTATCTCCTCTTGGAATCTGTGTTCGTATCTCATAAATTTCTCGTGTGAAACATAACGAAAATTGATATCGAAAAAGAATTAAAATGTGCTCGAATATTCAGATATTACATAAAATACAAAATACCATTGCAATTCTGCGCAACTCCCTGCTACTACCAGCGATAAATTTTAACCATTTCAAGACTCTCATCAAATGCAAATAAAACCGTGGAAACAAAATATCATCGAATTTAAACGGAATATAATACAAAAAATACATTATATACTTCCCGGAGAAATATTTGTACAATTTGACACCTCACACCTGTCAACAACAGTTAACTAACAGACCTCGAACGAGCAATTACGATTCACAGAGTAGAAAAGCACGTCGAAAAAAATTACAGAATTAATAAAAAGCGTCCAGTACACAAAATAAATTGCATTCTTTCCCATGAAGTCTGTTCCCAAAATCAGAAATGACACCTGTCAGCAACGATTAATTCGCAGACAGAACTCACAATCCTCGAACGAGCAATTATGCCCGAGAGACTTGAAGAAGCGCGTCGAAACAAGTGTTGTATGGAAGAAAAACTTACATTCCACGTAGAAGCCCCCGGGGGAACGTAGCCAGGGTGGTTCTTTGGCTCGTAATTCGCGAATTCCAATTAGTCGTGAGGCGGCTTAACACTAAACCGTAGTGCATTAAGGGTGAATGTGCCCTGGCCGGCATCTGATGGCCGGTGGCCTACGCTTTCCGCGTGCTCGTTCGCCAGGATTACCGTGGCAGTTTCGAACTTCCTTCACCGTAGAACGTCGCAGTAAAAATGCCGTTTTACTGGTCGCTGTTCCGCCGGTTTTATCGATGCTCTAAAAAGAAGCTCGCCCGCGGGATTCTTCCCTCGCAACAGGTCCGTGGAAATCGCGCGGAAAATACCGCGAATCGCGAGTGTTTGCTCGATACATTGTAAACTTGGCTTATGATGGTGCAAAGTGCATAGAGGTGGCATGGATTTCACGGGGAAATTCTTTCCTCCTGAATCGAGCCGTTTTCGTTCGATGATAATGGCATAGATTACGTGCAGTATCGTATACAGGCCGATTCATATACTTTTACGACCTAAAATATCTTTTAATGGTAGAATCATATTTCTCAAGCGGAATCATTTGACTGGAAAGAGGAAATTTCACGATTATTTTCTGAAGTTTCAGTGTCATCAGGATTTTCTTATATAAGTACGTGTATGTATTTTAAAAATCGACTTATGGAAACATTTGAAATTAAAAATGAAAACTTTGTCGGTAATATCAAATTTTTAATATAAAGCACGATATTCAGAAAATTCATTATTTTTACGATCTAAAACATTTTCTAAGTATAGGGTTTGTTATCGCGTCACAGCGTCGACGATTATTTCCGCGACGATAGTATGACGCGGACTTCGAATTGGTTTCCTTTTAGTGGATTCCAGTGAAGTCTTTCGAAGTATGCAATTGGATAGTGGACTGTATGAATTTTTGATTGTATCAAACACAATATTGAACAACGATATAGGTTTATTATAACTAGTTTAACGAGATATGTACAATACTGATGTCTGTGTCGAATGTATATCGAAAGGTATGATGTGTTACGAAAATAATAATAATGTTTGAGTGTCTGTGCGTGTCAATTTATAAATTCTGTGTGTGTTCTGATTTGCTGTCTAAATGTGTAGTGGAGGTGGTCGAGATGTGTCCATTGGTGTTCCAATATTCTGGGGGTAGCTGAGGTGTCGAGAAGGTAGGGAGATTGTTGCTAAAAAAGGTTTGTTATATTGCAGGGAATCCCTACTGTTTCCTGGTCGGTCGCTTCTGGTAGCCAGATGGGAGGGTTTTGGTAATTGTGCTGTTGGAAATTAAATTTGCAGGCCGTGTCGACTAATCCCTCGCCTTGCCTGCCTTGAAGTGTTTTATGACCGAACAGGATTAAATATTTTAAGGGGGAACGTTCGATTTTGAAGAGGTAATTTCAGGATTCTTTTTCGAACTTTGAATGTCATCAGGATTTCTCTTATATGTATATTTCGAAAATCAACTTACGAAAACGTTTAAAATTTCTAGTTAAAACATTTAGTATCGTATATAATTTTAAATTTCAAATTTAAATCACGAGAAATTATTTTTGCGATCTGAAACATTTTCTAACAAAAGTTTAGGGAACTGAAAAATCATTCGATTCCAAAGAAGATCATTTCACGATTGTTTCAATGTTATCAGCCTCTCTTATTAATTTCTCTCGAAGACCACGGTTAGAATATTGAGTCGAACAGTCATTCAATTTCCGTCGCATTGCAGACAATCATGACACACCGTGCGTTATCAGAAAGGAAACGACGATGACGGTCGGTTTTGAACACACCGGCCACGGTCGTCATCGTGATTGTTTGGAACAATACCAAACGGCTGCCTAATCTCCATTAGGTAATGGAAGTCCAAACACTTCGCGTACAACTTAGCCAGAAAGGTAGGATGCTGGTCGATAATTCCATAACTTAAGCGGCGTGGTTCGTGTCGTCGTTCCTAAAGTTTGCGACGCGCGATTTGATATAATAGAATCGGGTCAGTGCGAGACTGGGGGCGGATTTAGTGCTGGCGATGTAACGCGGAAATATTGGAAATCACCGAGAAATATTCATTAACGACCAGGGAAGTGGGGTACGTCGACGTTTTTCCGAACTACAGTTAAATGAATCTGCGGACCGGGGTGTGTTCTGTTCCATGGAAATGGGTTAATCGGTAGGGGTGATACGAATCATGAATGTCTAATTAGCGACAAGGCACGACGCTTCGATGTTTCGAATTTTATTGTCGCGAAAAGTTCACTCGGCGTTCGATGTAGTTTGTCTTGCGAATTTAACGTAACGTTCTCACATTTTAGTCATCTTCCACTATTCCCTTTAACACTAGGTTTACGGACATTTCTTATGTACCTATCTCTACGTACACGCGTCAAATTGACGCGAGAATGAAACCGCATATTTTCTTTAAAAAGCAACTTATTTCATTTAAAAACAACATATTATACACTATTCACTTATAAATGAATGATAATATGAACAATGCATTTATATAAATTTATAATAAGCATAAGGAGCAGGGGAGAAATGTAAACGGTTTCTGTAATTTTCCTAGTGATACTCGAAATGCGTCAAAATGATGCGTCCCGTAATCCTATTGTTAATACTCTTCTGAAACCTACTAGTCCTGAAAATTGCGATAACAAATTTTCGACCAGTAGTTTCGGTAGAAACTACGAAATTTACTGTACATTGAAAAAAAAGTTTGAGGTACATATTACCAGTCGAACGAATTGCAGTTCAACAGATGTCTAAGATAGCTGAAAAGATTTGTAGCAAAATTGTTGAAAAACTCTTTGCTGTAAAATTATTAATGTAAAATTGGTCGCTGGTATTATGGAACAAAGTTTCTTGGAATAGTATGTGAGAATAAAAAATCATTCTTTATGAATGGTACAACGAATCTGTTAGGACTATCTGTTAAGGAGGTATTCTAGTCTAGACTTCTCAAAAGATACACCGCTTCTGTTTTATTCTCGAATAATTATTCATTTCATTCCATTTCAGTTTCCAATGAAATCTGCTTGTCCACACACCGATTGTGTTTTATTTTCAAATCGGGCACAAACTTTTGCAATCATTCAATACTTCCAACTATAGTTGGATATATACAGTAGATTGTCAATCGATTCATCGTATTTGTCATAATTAAGAAATTTTGCTCAATAACAACCTCGTTCAATTTCCCAGCAAAGAGTCCTTCATCAATGTTTCCGCCTGCATTCGCGACAAGACTCGCGGTAAGGACCGTGGTCTAGCGAAGGTGATAAATCTTCACGTGGTTAATACCGCGTCGTGGCTTAAGTGAGGTGGGAATGATTATGTCGACGATGAGTTAACACTTGATTAACTATATATTTACGTTTGAACTATGCAAATAACAATTAAGGTGATTTACGCGAGACTACTATTATATGTGGTATGCCGAGATACAGGGTGGAATCTGCGTTCGCACCTCTTGTGAGGACGTGTATCCCGGAGTCTTAAGGGTATTATGGTTTTTGACTGTTTCTCTTCGACGGGTTGCTTCAGACTGTTTCCTTCAGAGTTTCCCAGAAAGGGGAAAGCTCTGAAGATGGCTCTCGGTACGAGCCAATCGTATTTTTCCCTAATTGCCATCGACCTATCCGTGTGCCCGTGCGAACTAGGCGATGACAAGAGGGGGTGAGGGTCAGAATTTCCACCAGACCTGGGACTCGCGGTGTGCCCGGACCTCTGTCCCGAAGCCCTTTAGAAACTATTCCATAAGGGATTAATGAATAAAGAGACATTCTCAAAACCAGCTTTCTAACTTGTATGTCATGAAACGTTCTAGCCATCTGCACGCCGGGTGGTTTCTTCCTTTGTCCAGATTGCTAGCCGCTATGGAACAAATGCTTAAACAGGTGGCCCGCGGAACAATCAATTTGACCAGAAATCTATTCAGCAATCTTAGACACCTATTGTACTACATACTTGATTCATTTCATCAACAGTTGAGTCAGTTTGACCACACTATCTACTCATAACTGTACAGACCAACTATAATCACCAGTTTAATAAATTCCTCTCCAACCATTTCCCTTCCATCCTTCGAAATGTTTAAAAAAAAAGTACATCTTCAGAGAGAGGGGTGGTGTGGTGGGGAGGTGGTTTTCACGAAAGAGACCGAGAGGGCACAGTGGTGCAGGAAAACGCAGCTGAACTATTTGAAAACTCCGTGCTTCGACTGTAATTCACTTTGAAACTCCGAGCAATTTCGGTAAATCACCAGGCAATGCCTGCCCCGCGTTTCCTTCGAGCCGCCCAGCGCTCCGTGAAAGACTTTCCTTGATGTTTCTTCCGCGTGTTAAGGGAAAAGAAACAGAGCAGCGGGGCGAGCGGGGGGGAAACGAAATTTGGGAAAAGAAACGGGACGGTGAAGAGAAAAGGGTCACTAAAGCGTTCCCCGCGATTTTCCTTCACGGAGCTTAGAGAAACCACCTTGCTGGTTTTATAGGGACCTTAACCTAGTCAAGGTCTTAACTAAAAGCGTCACGTACGGGGTGGCTGGCGCCCAAGGAAAAATGCTGTTCATGTCGTACGTCGTTTCAGGCCGCACCATAAAACGAACGTCTTCTTCGCGTCGGCTTTAAGGAGAAAAAAAAACGTGCCCCCTGGCACCTCTGATTATTTAATGACCACGATAAAGGCCATTATCTGATACCTATAAAGTCTCCATCGTCAATGTGACTTATGAAAATAGTATGCTGAAGTTGGTATTAAAGTCTTGCGGCAGATTTCATCGGAGAGAGAAAACTGTTGTGCCATAAGTGACACGGGAAACAGGCTTGTCTACGGAGAAACTTTAACAGATGAAAAAATTTGTTCAATATAGAGCACGGTTAATTAAAAAAAAAAAAGAAGAGAAGAAGTAAGTGGTAGTTAAGTTGTTTTAATTTTTGAAGACCACTGTACTTCCTGGATGAAAGTAGAAAGGCACAAGAGCAATAATTGAATTATTTAAATGCAACTTGAAATTACTAAAATATTTCGAATTTTATCATTTTAGAACTCTCGTGACACGTAGCACTCTCATTCGTTACACAACGAGCACACGTGAGGCAACTCGCTCTCGTAATACGCTAAGAACGCACGTAGACACTCGATTCACGTGTAATAAAGTCGATGTAAAGTTCCTTTTCAACTGATTCGCACAAAGTTCCAACACTTTTTCACCCTTGGTACGGATATTGGGTCAATATGACCCGAAATCAAGTCAAAAATTCTGTTTCCTTTGTTATTAAATGTATCATTAGGGCTGTAATTTAATTTAATTTGTGCTGAGTATCTAATAAACATCAATGATATTTACAGAAGAGAACAAAATTTGTACGATTTTTTTCATGGAAACAAACTATATTTTTCCTGTTACTTCACTAATTCGAGGATTGAATTTGTGTACACGGAGATACATATGTAGGAGATGATTCAGAACTAGAATTTCGAGCAATTAATTGCAAATTATGTTATACGGAGCTTAAGAAACTACTGTCTTACGGAGCTGCTCTTTGTAAAACTCTGACGCATATTTTAACGAAATAATAAAAGTGGTCGGAGAAATAGGGAATAAGGGTATATGCATCGTCTGTGGTTTCTCTACAGAGTGCAGACTAGTAATTAACTCGGTAATAGACTTCACAAAATCGATCTCGAATTTCAGTTGGCCCTCGAACGGCTCCACGTCGATTATTCCGAAGTCAATTAGTCGAAACCGATGCAGGCGACCAGAGTCGACGATGCTGTTGTATATTAACAAAGCGTCTGACTTCCTCTGACTGTATTTCAACTTCTCTCATCGCTTAGTCCAGAAGCTTGGCGTTGTTAACTTCATGAAATAATCCCCTTTCAACATTTCCATTTTATTTCCCGTTTCGAAGAATATCAAACAAACCTTCAAATCTTTCTTGCAACTTCCAATAGAAATTCGTCAAATTCTGTCGATAATTCTCATCGAGAAGAAAAATTTACAGATCATAGGAAATGAGAAGGAGTGCGGCAAACTGAGATAAAACTAGTCGAAACAATTATCAAACTTTGGGTAACGAATTTTTACGTACAATTCCTAAATCTCCACGTGTATTCTTTCATAAGCAGGATAAAAGAAATCTTGTTCGACCGTAAGAGAACAATCGAGCCGGAAAAGGAACGAGATTCAGTCCAAAGCAAACCGCTAGAGTGTTCTTGTAGCAGCCGGATTCACCGATAGAAAAGGGGAACGCGATAAGATCGAGTATTGCCGGGCTTTGAGACGATTCTTTGCTTACAGAGGCTCGCTGGAAGTCTCCTGCTAGCTGACCAAGACGATGCCTCGACTGTTCTCTTCCTGCTTTGTTCCTTTGCTGCCTTGATAAAATGGAATTATGGCAGAAAGATTGCCGAGTGTGACTTCAAACAGAAGCCGCTATCTTTTTACCGGCCAGACAAGCGAATCTCGCCACTTTTTCTATCTCTGCACACAGTGAAACATCGTGGAAAAAGGTTGCTGGTCAACAACATTGTGAATTGAGATTAGGATGGCAGATAAGGATTCCTGTTTCGTGGTTTATGACACAACTCCTTATGTGAAATCTGGAACGACTTTTCCGCAAGGAAGCAAGCTCGTATTTATGTAGAATCCAAATTTTCCGGGGAATGTTTCGTATCGAAACGGTCGAAAATTTGGAGAAATGTTTGAATTTGCTTTGATTTAAATATTCTTCAACTAATCGTCATTTCAAGGGTGTACGCCAACTTGAGACGTCTAAAGATAGGTAACGTTTGAGAATTTTTTTCGTGGGCAAATACTAAATGAAAAGTTTCCATTTTCTCAGAAAATATAAATGTACCTTTGAGCTGTTTTCTCCAATTTTTGAAAAGTACGAATGTTTCAAAATGGAGGAGTTATTGCGGAACATTTTCTCCTAGAACATTAACTGCTATCTGCCATCGCTTGCAAGGATTGAAATGTCTGACGTAAAAAGTTCTGTTTGATTCATAAATTAAATGTATTACCTACCATATAGCCTAAAATTTTTTCGATATACTAATTGTTGAATTTTTTAGAAACGTTTAAATTTAATTTTATTTTTTTTAGTAAAAAGAGGTGTTTGCTCTTTAAACTGCCACCGTTTGTATATTAATTACAACTTTTTAGAAAATATATTTGTACTTATAAATCCACACGAATTTTGTATTTCAGACATTGTATATTTCTATCGGAACAAGTTTCGCAACTAGCGAACAACTCGTTCATTTTGTAACACTTTTACTTTTTCAAAAATTAAAGGAAAAAGATAAAAGTTGCATTTATATCTTCTACGAAAATTGAAACTTTTCGGTTCGTAGTTACGAAAAAATTCCCAAACTTTACCTATTCTTAGAGGCCTCGGGATGGTGTACACCCTTAAAAAGAATGGTTCAGAATGGCAAATAATAATTGCTGCAATATAGAATGCACGCGCAGATTTTAATTGCACATCGGTAGAACATTAATGTACACATTTAATTATTCATATGCGAAGGTAAGGTCTATTCGAGAAATTTCTATTTGACGAGAAAATGAGCAAAGAGGAGAAAAATTCATGGTGGGAGAAGATTGAAAGCGTTTCCCTCTGATCTTTTTTCCCTCGTGGAACGAGATAATCGCGATTTAATCCGAAACGCGAACAAAGGTTTAATATTCATTACGGGGAGGGATTGAGAGGTACGGCGTCGGACGTGTAAACGTGCAGCAATGGCAAAAGTCGACGGATAAAAGCGCCGCGGCGCATGTCGATGCAACGGGAACCGATAACGAGCAAATATTAATTAAACTGGCCCTGGCTCGTGTTCGAACATGCGTTCTGCCATGATCCAGAATACTGTCAGTCAAAAGTTTCCATCGGAACGACAACGTGACAAGTGTGTTCTCTCCTCGCGAGCTTTTTCAACGTACAAATTTCTGTATTTCCTCTGGCACGATATATTTCTTCGCAAATATGCAAAAAATAGGACGTATCGTGTTAAATGTAAATGCAATTTGTTCCTTAAGAACGGTGTTAGTCTTAGAGCTTTAACCTGGAGAATAGAGAAAAGATGCAAATTACACATAATAGAGTTCCATTCGGTGGGAATTTTTGCAGAGAAAGTGGAGAATTTTCCAGAGAATAACTCCCTTCCTCTTAACGGAGCCGGTGAGAAAGGAAAATTGAACATTCCGGTAACAACAGCGTAAAAATTCTACTTACTCTTGATGTAAAATTATTCCAAATTTCACCACTTGACAGCAATCACTTCGTTCTTCCTCCTTCCAAAAGCTGCGTACTTTTGACAGATGCTGTACGGAAACCGAGCTGGTACGTGGTCGTTTCATCACTTTGTAACGCAACTTTGTATTGTTACGAAGAATAATTCGTTGAAAACAACGTCGCAATTGATTCATCCGTCGAAAGGGACAGAAAATTAGAGAGAGGTCGTTGATAATGATGGAGAATGAAAGCCGAGCGGAATAATTAAAACGCGGAGCCCGGTGATCAGCGGGCTTAATGCGAGTCGAAAGCTTTTGTTTCGAGCTAAATCGAGCGGCGGGAAGGGGAACGTGTAGGCGTCACCGGTCAGAGATTAAAGAGAAACGGATCGAAACGAGGAAATTTTCTGTCTCTCTCTCTCTCTGCTAGGTGGTATTAGCTAATTTAAAAATAGAAGGAAAAAGAGGGAAATAAAGGAAACGGAAAATTCACGAGACGTCTACTTCTCGCATGCGAAAGCTGCATGGTGCAGCCGATGGTGTGCGCTCTCGTCGCCGCAAATTCCATCGGTATGCGCCATGGGGAAATTGCGTTAGCCTGGCTGGCTTCATTGTAACGCCGACGCTGTCGCGTTAATTGAGTTAAAAGTAATTATCGGCTATGACTAAGTACGCATCTCTGGTGCTCTCTTAGGATTCCGGAGGAATTACTTTTTCAAAAATCTCGATTGTAGCGGATGTGCAATTTTTGAGAAATACATGGACAAGTATGAGTGATGCAGATTATGGCCAATGTGTGATAAAACAAGAATCAAACAGAGTGGATCACGTAAAGCTACCTAATTATCTTCTCCAGCTGTGGCGGTATGAGAAAATTTTTATACGTAATTTAAATGGTTTCGAAGGATGAATGAGGTGGAAGAAAAATTTTGTTTAATTTCTTTAATGCAGCAAAGGTAGCATAATTATTTCATTCAAAGACTATTGGTTTTTATATATTTGGAATTGCGAAATTTATTAATCGTTGAGAGGAGTGTATACAATCGTATGGAAATTATTTTTATTAAATACATTATTTTTTTAAAAAATACTGTTAGCTCCACAGCATATTTACGTGGGGCGGTCTAGCGCAGCGGTAGCTAGACAAATGACGACGGCTGTGCGTGTGTGTCGCGTGAGAGCGATGCGTTGGTGAGACGCGAGACGAGCGAAGGAGGCAGTCGTTAAGTAGCCACCGGTCGTTTGTATCTTTTATTTTGTTTTTCTATTTTCTTTATTAAATTTTGCAACGTTGACCCGTTGTTGCTCCCTTCTCCCCGTTCACATCCTACATTTATTCACGACACAATTTTTATTAAAACAATAGCTCAACAATAGCAAGTTAGTCGACCGTATCTTAAACTCAAGGCAATCTGTTGTTCTAACAAACACAACGTATTTAAAGTTTAATTCAGAAATTACAATACCTTCGGCTGCAACCTGTATAATATTTTGACTTCTTTTCATTTAACGTTGTTTAGTCGTCAAATAGAATAAACCTAAAGGAATCCTGTAGCCGGATTTATGGCTTCAAAGGTGGTTACGTCGCAGGCAAGTATTTTGTTTTCAACGGACAAAGGTGTCCCTGTTCGCGTTGCGTGCGACACTCGGTCACTAGGACTCGAGAGGCCATAAATCCTGGAGTCTCCAAGAGTTCAAGGGACAAGTGGGCCTTGATATTTCGTGTCTGGGCCCACTTCACGCGAGAAACTCTCGACTTCGCGGAGACACCACAGGATTCCCAAACATTCCGTCGCCGAACACCTCTTCGGTCGTTGTGCATCGACCTAATATAGCACGTTTAGGGCGTAACGGGAAGGGGGTGTCAATGCATCGGAGGAAAACTGATTGGTGGAAAATCGTTTTAAAAATCACCAATCAAGGTGATTTGGCGAGGAACGCAGTTTTCGTGGAGACGGACCACGAAGGCTTGCGACAGTTCAACACAGAAGTTCAACATAGAAGGTCACAAGGCACAGTACAAAATAGAAGTCTCAACAAGAGACAGCAGCAAATAGTAGTCTCACCAAGAGACCAGTATCGAATTCAAATTATAGAAAATAGTGTAACCAGTCCTTGGCGTAACAGTCAATAATAAAACGACCTAACCGAGGTGAATCGACGTGAATTTTGTTTGAAACCCTTTCCCACGTCAACAAGCCGTCGGGAGAAGTTTGCATCTAAACAAACGCAGTATTGAATTGCTGAATAGCTAAGGCTAAAATATGTAGCAATTAAAATATCGTAAAACACGGTGTTGATGATTATTCGTTAATTTATGGTGTTACAAATTTTCAGCTTTCTGCACTCGATTAAATCCTATTTCTCGTTAAATTGCACGTAAGTCTACAATATTTAACCGTGTAATATTATTATTACATGGGGAAATCCTTTTATTACGTAGAAAATTCTGTCGGAATTTCGCTATGATCAAATATACGCCATGTAATGGAATTTCCCCTGGAATAATATCGTAAAAGTACGTAAGGAAGAGAATGGCGGCTGATCCTTCAACGGGTGTAACGAACCATTTTATGAGAGGCAGAGGTACACACGTAGGGTGAGCTAGTTTCATGGGTTTCGCGAGGGATCACGATGCACGCAAAGTGGAGGTGTTCTACCGTCATACGTTTCGCCCTCGAGGATCATAAATATGTTATTACGTTGATGGGGTGCCGTGTCTTCACGTTTTACGAGACGCATTCTTTTCGAGCGTGAAACGTTGTTTGGAAATCATTTGTTGATTGTCATTTCAAAGGGTGCTGCTAATGGTTCTTGTATAGTATGCTAAAACGGAAGCTGTGTTAACTTATGACACCGAAAAGAGGGTAGCTTTCGTTACACGCACAATCACGTACAGCATGAGCTTCAAAATGTTTCTAACACTTTCAGTTTTATTTAGGATGATTCGATTCACGTATGAAAAATCGTTGCAGCAGTATCAGAGAATTATTCGACGATAGTTTCTAAAGGGAAGTTTGAAGTGGTACTAGTATGTTAGCTATAGAAAATTTTTAGCTAGATACTATAGAACTTTCGATGAAATAT
>NW_017100169.1:1027414-1027638 GCF_001263275.1 Habropoda laboriosa
GTTAATAAAATCTTGCATCCTCTTGTTTCCCCCTGATATTTCTAACCGCACGCGGACGTTTTGTGATAGAAACTATTGGATTGTGGGTTTTATGGATTATTAAATAATTAATTAATTCTTATTTCACACTGTAATCTTTATTATACACAAGGAAGGTTCGGTTTTCTACTTGCTAGCAAGAGCACTGTATACGGACTGAGAACGTTCCAACGCAACGCCCGAAA
>NW_017100170.1:0-1061 GCF_001263275.1 Habropoda laboriosa
CCTAGTTATTAAATATCTCACACGGTTGCCGTGTTACTGTCAAACGAAGCCAATATACACATACAATATAACGTCGGCTTGGCGATAGTAGTTCTTCGCGACTTTCACATAACATACTGCAGCGATATTCGTACTCTAATGTTGTTTCATTCTGCTATGCATTCTGGACGTGGCTTCGAATTTTCGAACTACGATGGTTGGGGAAAATACAGATAATTAAATATTTCGACGTTGATAATAAATCCCAAAACTAAATGTGAACAACGAAATCTTACCATTTTTTTATACCGATACAAAGGTGTGCTTTGTTATTCAGAGCTCAAACGGTTCCGGCGTTACTGTTAAACGATGTGAATAAACACATATAAGGTTACGCTTGGAGATAGTATTTCCTGTCGATTTTCACATAACGTACCGGGACGCTACTCAAAACAGAGAATGATTCTGCTATGAATTCTAGACTTCGGCGCCGAATTTTCCAACTTTGATGTGGGGGAATATACATATAATTGAATATTTCGAATTTAAATATAATTCCTTCTGCTTAATGTATCCAACGGTATCTTATAATTTTTTGATCCCGGATATAAAGGTGTGCCTGGTTCTTCAATATCTCACCTGTGGCCGTGTTACTGTTAAACGAAGCGAATATAAACTTATAACGTCGGCTAGCCGAATGATGTTCTTCACGTCTTTCACATAGCAGACGGTGGCAATCCTCTTACACTAAATGGCGTACGATTCTGCTATTTTTTCTGGACGACGGCGTCGAATTTTAAAACTACGATGGTGGGGGCAAATACAGATAATTAAATATTTCGACGTTAAAAATAATTCATAAAACTAAATGTGACCAACGATATATTACCATTTCTTGATACCAAATACAAATGTGTACTTTTTTTTCTCAATAGCTCAAACGTTGCCCTGTTACTGTTAAACGAAGCGAATATACACATACAACGTCGCACATGGTTATTGTAGTATTTCGCGTCCTGCTCATATCATACGGGTACGAATCGTGTCCTCTAAATGGCGTACGGTTCTGCTTTGCCATCTGG
>NW_017100171.1:0-28755 GCF_001263275.1 Habropoda laboriosa
GAACTCAAAAATAACCGTTGCCGTTCGATCGTGCCATAAACCGTGCCTGTGAAGGCCTGAACATCCCGCCCACCTTGAACGCTGTAGCGTTCAAATGATCAATGTTAATGAGGTAACCTAAGATATCTTATGTCTAAACAATTACAGAAATATTAGTCTATGTGTAAACATTCTAAATTTGGTATGTATGTACAATTTCTATCTTAAAACTACTGTACACTAAATTACAGAGGGATGATTTTACGCATCTGTCCCTTCTATGGGCAACACAAATCTTTTTGACTGGTCTTTTGATAATGCCGTCCACGGTCTTGACAGAGACCACTCGCGGAATTCCATCAGATCCTGGATGGAGGTCGGTGATCCTGCCCAATCGCCATCTCATGGGGGGTGTGTTGTCATCTCGGATGACAACCAAGGTTCCCACCTTAATGCCGCTTGGAGAGTCTGTCTGCCATTTATTTCGCTGCTGGAGTTCATGCAGGTACTCCTGTTTCTAACGCTTCCAAAAATGTTGTACTGCGTGTTGTATTAGCTGGAATCTATCTAATCTATTGAGATTTAGCTGTAGTACGTCAGGTTGTGGGATAGTTGTCAGAGCGCCGCCAACAAGGAAATGGCCTGGAGTCAAGGGTGTGAGGTCTGTTGGGTCATGGGAAAGGGGTTGGAGTGGTCGGGAATTCAGGCAAGCCTCAATTTGTGTCAAAATAGTGTAAAATTCCTCAAACGTCAAGCGTTGCTCACCAATGACCCTCTTCAGGTGTGTTTTTACGGACTTCACTGCACTCTCCCAAAGTCCTCCGAAGTGTGGTGCGTGTGGTGGGATCAAATGCCATTCTATTTGTTCTTGTGCTAAGTATGTTCGAACATGATTATTGTGGGTTTCATCCCTTAGCAAGGCACCGAGCTGATTCAACTCGTTCCTTGCTCCTACAAAATTTGTCCCATTGTCTGAATAAATAGAATGACATTTTCCCCTGCGTGAGATGAACCGGTAGAGACAATTTAAAAATGCGTCGCTGCTAAGATCGATTGCCAGTTCGATGTGTATGGCCTTGGTCGAAAAACAAATAAATAGACAAATATAGGTCTTATGGGCCACCCTTCCGCGTCCCCTTTCCCTTATTAGAAAGGGACCTGCGTAGTCCACTCCGCAGGTAGCAAAGGCGCGTGCCGCTGTAACCCGGGCAGCGGGTAAGTTTCCCATAAGATAGCTTGAACCCGTTGGCTTTGTTCGGAAACATCGAATGCATTTATGCAGAATTTTTTTTATTAGGCGTTTACCACCAAGCGGCCAAAAACAAGTGCGTAATGACGCAAGTGTTGCTTGGCATGAAGCAATCTACGATGTTCGTATTCAACGAGCGTAATGGTAAATCTATGATCAGCGGGTAACAATACCGAGTGACGGTGAGCATACGGTATCGGAGCATTCCTTAATCGTCCGCCCACCCTGATTAATCCGTCAGAGCCTAGGAAGGGGTTAAGCGATCGAGTTTTATTTGAATGTGCAACTGGTGTCTCTGATTTTAATGCCTTAATTTCGGTAGCAAAACATTTTTCTTGAACAAGTCTGATCAACAATCGTTCTGCCTCTGCAAGCTCAGATGTCGTCAAATGATACAGGGTGGGTTTGTTGGAATTTGGGGTTGTGGTTCCGGAGGTGCGATCGCGAAGTCTAGTTTTTAGTCGGTTTATGAATCGAAGAATGTAAGCTGTGATGCGTTGTAACTGTGCATAGTTAGAGTACCGCGTGGGTAAATCAAAAGAGTCTGATTCTAATATACCTGTCATCGACAAACAGGTAGTGTCAGTCTGCCGTGCCTCAGGTATATCCCTTACAATGACGTCTCCGGATGGCCATTGGGCGGCTTCTTGTGTAAGCCAGGTCGGCCCGTGCCACCACAACTTGTTGTCCCTTAATTCCATTGCCGTCGCGCCCCGAGAAATAATGTCCGCGGGATTGTCGGATGATGACACATGGTGCCAGTGATTGGGGTCAGTTAATTGCTGAATCTGAGAGGTGCGGTTTGCGACAAATGTTTTCCATCTTGTCCAGTAATGTTCCACGTCAATGTCAAGCTGAAGTGCATGTTTCACAGTGTTTGCTAGCTGAGCTAGCAGCAATGCTCCACATAATTCCAACCGTGGTAGAGTGATCGATTTTAACGGCGCGACTCGTGACTTCGCACACAATAAATTGCTGACCCATACATGGGTGTTAACTAGAGTGCGCAGGTAGATGCAAGCTCCGTATGCACGTTCAGAGGCATCTGAGAACCCGTGCATCTCAATTCGTACCTTATTGCTACTAATTACACATCTTGGAACCGTTATTGACCCGACATTAAGCAATTCGCTTCGAAATCGCGACCATTGTGTGTGGATGAGTTGGGGCAAACTTTCATCCCAGCCTGCCCGTTCCTGCCACAGTTGTTGCATTATCAACTTGGCCTTGGTTATTATAGGCCCAAGCAGTCCGAGTGGATCAAAGATCTGAGCGATTTCCGACAAGATGACGCGTTTCGTGATGCGATTGGATGAATAACTTTTTACCGCGTAGTGGAGCTCGTCTGATTCCGTGGTCCACAGTAATCCTAGGGTTTTCGGGTCCCTATCGGCGGTTTTTATTGTGACAGCGCCCCTGTTTTCGTTCATTTCCGTGACTATGGACGGGTTATTGCTAGCCCATTTTCGCAAAGTGAAACCTGATTGTTCTAATATTTTTATGAGACTATGACGCAATTCAAAAGCCTCCTCAATGGTTTCGCATCCAGTAAGCAGGTCGTCCACATAAAAATCTTGTATGATTGCGCGACTTGCTATTGGAAATGATTCCGCGTGTTGGCGACCGATTTGACTCAAGACGCGTGTAGCCAGAAATGGAGCCGCGGCCGTGCCATAGGTCACCGTATTCAATTCATATGTTTGAATAGGTGAATTTGGATTCGAGCGCCAGAGTATGCGTTGCAGTCTGCGATCTTCCTGACAAACGCGAATCTGTCTGTACATTTTTTCAATATCGGCAGACAGAACGAAGCGGTGTTTCCTGAACCGGAGAAGAATGGAAAACAAATCGCTCTGCACGGTGGGACCAACTAACTGAGTATCATTTAATGAGATACCTGACGAAGTCTTTGCGGAGCCATCGAAAACAACACGAATTTTTGTGGTGGTGCTTGAATTTTTAAATACTACGTGGTGAGGCAAATAGTAACTGGATTTTGAATGGTCATTGTCATCTACATCCACGCGTGTCATGTGACCCAGGGTTTCGTATTCGGCCATAAATGCTAAATATTGCTCGCGAAGTTCCGGATTTCTAGAAAATCGCCGTTCCATCCCAATCAAGCGTCTTTCCGCCTGACTTCGCGATTCTCCTAATTGTTCTATGTTATCCCCTTTTGGGATTGCTACTATATACCGTCCGTCCGTGTCGCGTTGTGTCGTGTCTGTAAAATGTCTTTCAGCGTCTGTGATTGGAGGATGTGTTTGGGTGTTGTTGGAGCAACCCTGCGTTTCAACCTCCCAGAATTTCTCTATTGCAAGCTGAAGTTTGTCGTCGGTTGCAAGATGGCACGCACTAACCCCCTCCCTCTTCGTACTACGTGGGCAGGTCAGTGCTCCCCCTAATATCCACCCGAGTCGAGTTTTCTGCCACACCAGATTACCCTGTCCTGTCCTGTGCTGCCCAATACACAGCAATTTCCAAAACAGGCCGGCTCCGATTAGCAGGTCAACCCGACTGGGGTGGTCAAATTGCGGATCCGCGAGCAAAATTCCAGAAGGAGTGGTAAGTGCCTCTCGGGTTACTGGTACGTTGGGCATGTCTTCGGTGATATTTTTTATTACCAAGCAAGATAAATCTGATCTAAAATTACCACAGCGCGATTTTATCGTCACGTTTGTTTTGCGTTTGACAGAATTAGCTACTCTACTTAAACCCCCCACGGTCACATCTATTGTCGAGGCTGGCAGGCCCAACCTTTCACAAAAACTATTGGTAATGAAATGGACTTGCGGTCCGACGTCTAGCAGCGCGCGACACTCGTGTGCGTTACCCCTTGCATCTTCGATATAAACAATTGCGGTGGATAGCACGGTATATTCTACGGTGGACTCCCTTGAATTCGAGATATATGATTGTATACCGGATGTCGAGGGTCTATCTTGCTCATGGTCACGAACAGAGGTCACTTCGGATACGCGATTTGAGGGTTTTTCCCGGTCTGTGGTTGCTTCGTCTCGATGTAGCAGTGTGTGATGTTTTCTTCCACACTTTCTACAAACGCCTCGAGTACAACCCTTTATGCTGTGCCCTAGCGCGAGACAGTTGAAACAGCATTGAAGGCGTTTCACTGTCTCGTGCCGTTCTGGGTGCTGCATTGCTAATAGTTTAGCACAATGATGCAGTTGATGGTTGCCCTTGCATAAGGCACAATTATTCTGCGCACTTGAAACATGGGTGGCTATTGGGTCGGAAGTTGTCCTACCCTTATGGAGTGGTTTGGAAGCATACATTGGAGGTTGAGTGTTGATCATCGTTCGTTCAAGGAATTTAGCTTGTTGTTCGATAAACTGCACGAAATCTCTAAATCCTAGTCTCTCGGAACGCTTAATTAAATGCTTATCCCATTCCCTCTGTGTAATCGGATCTAGTTTTTTCGATAAGACAAGAACCAATAGAGTGTCCCATGTGTTCACTGGTTCACCTAACGCTCCTAACGCAAGAACTATGAATTAATGATTCGAACGTGTCCCTGAAACGCAGCCAATCGTTATAGTTTCCATCGAAAGACGGCAGCACAATTGTGGGCAATTGTGGCGTGACCTGTCTTGCGATGGATTCGGAGGCTGAGACCGTCGGTGATGGTGCGGATGCTTGAATACCACGAGATGAATTTATGAATTTCTCTACGTTTGCCAGAGTGCCGAAAATGGTGGTCTCAAAAATGTCTCGCTCATGCATGTGAGATTCCTCATGCTCGGTGCCCGAAACTAGAATTTCGATTTGTGACTGCACTGCATCAAATTTCTCAAATAACCCTTCGTTTGCTTTTACACGTTTTTCGACCATAGCTATGTCCATATCAAGTGCCGTTGTTTCAACAAACCGTTTGAAAAGGGTCAATTTGCCTTTGATCGCGCCGCGTTCAGCAATGAGAGGTTTCAATTGCTGCTCCATAATGATTAAACTATTTTAACACAAATGAGTTGCAAGGACTTACGGAGACGAAGGATAGGTTGACGATGCTGGCTCGCTCCGTTCGCAACCGTTGCCGGATCCCGTTACAGATGTGTCTATCGGCACCGGTTTCTATCTCGTCCAGGGGGTGATGTCTCCTTGAGATAACACGCACTGCTCCTTCCTGGATGACTAAATGGGATACCGCAGCTTCTGCACGAGTTCCCAGGTCACCGTGTGCACCGCCTTCCTTGATGATGATTGCTGGCCCAATTGATTGACCACCAAAGATAGGCTGCCTCGAACAATTTGCTTCTTTAGCCCACTCGCAATCGTGGACTACGATTCACGTTCCAGATTGCTTGGGTGTTGTCGCTGTCCGTCTATGTATCTCTTCGATGCACTGAGAATCCGGCTCGAAGGACCACTCAGTACAACGGTTATTCTCAGACACTTACATTTTTGATAGTGGATCGCGTATTACAAAGGGTGTCGAGTATCCCGATAGACCATAAATCACTACAAATTCCGCAGAATTTGCCCTTAGCCGATCCAAGGTTTTACGAATCTGCTGAAGTTGACGGTCTCTTGGGCGCACATGTCTTCTAGGATTTGCTCTTGATAGGATGCAAACAAGCTAGCTAAGAATGGCACAAAAAACCCTTGTCATCGATCAGGAATCATCTGTAATGTCATTACTGTTAGGCTAAACAGCATCGATACGCGGTTCTGTGTTGCGTTGCGCGGTGAATGCGTTCGTCTTCTCTTTTGGGCGTTACGACTGCGTGACTAATTCAATCGCTTGCTGGTGTGTCGCCACAACGGAACAGACGCATCCTTCCATCGTAATTCTCCTTACAGTTACAAATTCATTGGAACAGCAGATTTTAAGGTTTTGGGAATTGGAAGAACGATCCGTGAAAAAGCATTTATCCCCCGAAGAACACGCGTGTGAAACTCACTACCTGCAACATACCCGACGCGACACAGGTAGTGATCGGTATTCTGTAAAACTGCCATTCAAGGAAAACATAAAGGAATTAAGAGAGTCATATCCTATGGTATTCAAACGTTTCCTCGCCCTAGAAAGGCAATTAGATCGGAATCCTCAAATTAAGGAACAATAATCTGCATTCCTCAAAGAATACCAACAATTAGGGCACATGACAATAGTTAGCTCTAAATCGCTCGATGGATATTTCGTACCGCACCATGCAGTCACGAAAGTCGACTGTCTCACCACCAAAATTCGCGTGGTATTTGACGCGTCCGCTAAAACTTCATCAGGGATATCATTAAATGATGCGTTAATGGTAGGTCCCACGGTCCAAGATGACCTTTTCACCCTGATTTCCCGGTTTCAAACTCACCAATACGTTCTCACAACTGACATCACAGAGATGTATCGGCAAATCGAATTATCCTCAGAAGACCTGAATGATCACAAAATCCTTTGGCGAGAACATCGCAGTCAACCGCTTCAAACGTTCGTTCTCAACACCGTCACATACGGTACCGCGTCCGCAACCTTTCTTGGCCACTCGTTTCTTGCAATAACTTGCAAGAGACGAGGGATTTAACCACTCGATCGCAGCCGAAGTGTTACAAAACGACTTTTATATCGACGACTTATTGACAGGGGCATTCACTTTTAAAGAGGCCGAATTTCTTCGCGACGAATTCATCCTACTCATCACGAAAGGAGGTTTCCAGTTACGACAGTGGGTCTCCAATGATTCCCGATTAATCGAACCATTAAAAAATACACATGACGAACACAGGACACTTACGAGGGGGTACCCAAAAGAAACCGAACTAATTTTTTGGTGGGCAGAGCTTTTGTAGTACCGCGTTTTGCTGCTAAGAGCGCATAGAACTAACATTCCTGAGTCGGTACGCCGAGTACCATCGCTGAAAAAGGTAAGGACTAGTTTCGGCAGAGTTTATAGCGGCAACTGTTTTGTGTGATCGTCGTTTTTGCAATGGCTGATTTTTGTGAACAGCGTGCGGTGGTGAAATTCTGCTTTTTGCTCGGAAAAAGTGGAACAGAAACTCTTGAAATGTTAAAAACGGCGTACAAGGACGATACTATGGGGAAAACTTAAGTGTTTGAATGGTTTTCCCGTTTCAAAAATGGTGAAATGTCAATTGATGACAAACCTCGTTCTGGTCGTCCCTCCACGGCCCGAACACATGAAAATGTTGAAAAAATTCGTGAAATCATCGAGAAAGATCGACGACGGACCATTGAAGAAATTGTGGAGCTGTCGGGAGTGACGTGGAGTTCAGTTCAGCAAATTTTGACAGAAGATTTGGCAACAAGTACACGCGGGTGATGTGCAGCCTTTGCTGCGGCTTTAACGGAGCTCGTGTAATTTTTTGTAGCAGTGAAGTAATATCGTATTTCCTCTTCAAGATTCCCCTGAAGTTGAGTTCCACCCCAAGATGTTTCCATGTTTCGTCGAACCCAACTTGGGGAATTGGAGTGCCCGCAATATTAAATAAGGTGCCTTCTATTAATTTGGATTTTTTGTCAAACCCGGACGGTTTCACGCTTAACGCACGACACTTGAATGGCGCAGGGACGAGTCCATGACAAGCCAGCTCGCTTGTTACAGCGTCGATGCTTTCTTGCAGACCCTCCACTGTTGCTGCGATAAGAACCATATCATCAGCGAATGCCAGAGCGTTGACCAACGTATTGTTTATAGAAAAACCCACGGTGTCCGGGATTTTCGCGAGTACCTCATTGTTTATGCTCGTGGTAATGATTCGCAAATCTATTGTCGAGCCTTGTTGAGTTTGCACGTGGTGTGCCGACTTTATTTTTATTTGACTTCTCGAAGGACCACCCCGATATCTTCAGGGAACAAATTCTATTTATTTTCCACGTCGCACTGGACTTCAAGAAATAGACTATATATTCTACCAGGATTCTAAGTGGTAACTTGCTGCTGTTCTTGGCTGAACTGACTCTCGTTTTTTCGTCTTGAGCGTCTTCGAGACGCGTCCAACTAAAGACACGCTGATTGGCAGATAATTCTGAAAATTATAGTTGGGGCCACGATATAGCGAGGTCGTAAATGAAACTCTCAAGAATCGGCACTCACGAACATCACTTTCTGGACAGATTCGATGAGTACCCTGCATTGGATCCGAACACCTCCACATACTCTTAAGCAAATCGTTGCAAATCGTGTAAGCGAGATACAACAAAATAGCAATATTGACCAATGGCGTCACGTTCCATCCGCTGACAATCCAGCCAATATTTTATCTCGGGGTATCAATCTTGCTGAATTCTTAAGGGGTCTTCCTAGTGTGACGAGTTGAAAAAAGTCAATTTTTTTTTTTGCATTTTCTTATAGTTTAACATGTCGAGAATACCTCCACGAAGTTTCAAAATCTAATTCTTAATATTAGCTGAGGTACATGACTCCGAAGAAAGCGGCGCGTTCGTGCGCGAGCAGGTAAGAACCGATGTGTCCTGCGCTCGGTTTGTCGAGCCGGCGGTCAAGGGTCCCCGTTTGAAATTTTTGTTCCTGGGTTAGGGAACAATAGAGGAACATTTGCCAATGTAGTTAATTCGATGCCAAACCCTGCGTACATACTGGAAAAACCATCAGTACCTTCCGAGCTATTTCACGAGTTAGACGTTTGTCAAGTGAGTGAACATGGATAGGAAAGGTGATAAAAGTTGTTCATCCCACGCATATAGACAATGAAAAAGAAAGTTTTGTGGAAATCGTTATACAAGTGAACAAAGTAGTAGTTTCACGAGCTCTTCAGCGAAGAAGCTACTCCAAAGTGAAGACAAGAACTTGGATGTGGACAATTCACATACATACAGGATTTTACATTTTGTCATTGTAGTTTCTACAATAAGTGAATTAGTGATTTGCAAAATATGTAAAAAGGATATTAAATTCACGGAATCAAGTTCTCGAGGACTGGGTTTTAAAATCGCGGTGAATTGTGATTGCGGTGTTTCCTACATAAACTCTTGTCCTTTGATTGCAAATGCGTACGAAATAAACCGCAGAATTGTAGCTGTTATGCGTTTATTGGGTATCGAAATCGAAGGATTATTATTCTGTGGATTAATGGACATGGCCAGATCATTTTACAGCAACACATATGGATGCATTGAAAATTTATATACTGCTGGAAGTGCCGTGTACGAAGTAGTAATAAAATCCGCCATGAAAGAAGAACAAGAAAAAACTGTCGAGGTCGAAAACTCAAAAGAAAATTTAACTGTGTCCGGGGACGGATCATCGAAAAAAAGGGGACATTATCCGTTATTTGGCGTAATAACGCTTATCAGAAAATATACCGGCAAAATACTTGACACAGTGGTGAAGTCAAGTTACTGTAAATTGTAAGAAGTATGGCGAAATAATGCAAGAAATAATGATGATTTTGAAGAGTGGTATAAAAAACACGAAGCTGAATGTGCAATAAATTACACCCGACACATCCTCCGGTGTCACGCGTCGTTAACCAATCCCGAATAAACCGCCTCCTTCGGCTACCTTCGTTAACCATACGTTGGCACGTCCGAGCCCTCCTGTCTTACACCCGACACATCCTCCGGTGTCACGCGTCGTTAACCAATCCCGAATAAACCGCCTCCTTCGGCTACCTTCGTTAACCATACGTTGGCACGTCCGAGCCCTCCTGTCTTACACCCGACACATCCTCCGGTGTCACGCGTCGTTAACCAATCCCGAATAAACCGCCTCCTTCGGCTACCTTCGTTAACCATACGTTGGCACGTCCGAGCCCTCCTGTCTTACACCCGACACATCCTCCGGTGTCACGCGTCGTTAACCAATCCCGAATAAACCGCCTCCTTCGGCTACCTTCGTTAACCATACGTTGGCACGTCCGAGCCCTCCTGTCTTACACCCGACACATCCTCCGGTGTCACGCGTCGTTAACCAATCCCGAATAAACCGCCTCCTTCGGCTACCTTCGTTAACCATACGTTGGCACGTCCGAGCCCTCCTGTCTTACACCCGACACATCCTCCGGTGTCACGCGTCGTTAACCAATCCCGAATAAACCACCTCCTTCGGCTACCTTCGTTAACCATACGTTGGCACGTCCGAGCCCTCCTGTCTTACACCCGACACATCCTCCGGTGTCACGCGTCGTTAACCAATCCCGAATAAACCACCTCCTTCGGCTACCTTCGTTAACCATACGTTGGCACGTCCGAGCCCTCCTGTCTTACACCCGACACATCCTCCGGTGTCACGCGTCGTTAACCAATCCCGAATAAACCACCTCCTTCGGCTACCTTCGTTAACCATACGTTGGCACGTCCGAGCCCTCCTGTCTTACACCCGACACATCCTCCGGTGTCACGCGTCGTTAACCAATCCCGAATAAACCACCTCCTTCGGCTACCTTCGTTAACCATACGTTGGCACGTCCGAGCCCTCCTGTCTTACACCCGACACATCCTCCGGTGTCACGCGTCGTTAACCAATCCCGAATAAACCACCTCCTTCGGCTACCTTCGTTAACCATACGTTGGCACGTCCGAGCCCTCCTGTCTTACACCCGACACATCCTCCGGTGTCACGCGTCGTTAACCAATCCCGAATAAACCGCCTCCTTCGGCTACCTTCGTTAACCATACGTTGGCACGTCCGAGCCCTCCTGTCTTACACCCGACACATCCTCCGGTGTCACGCGTCGTTAACCAATCCCGAATAAACCGCCTCCTTCGGCTACCTTCGTTAACCATACGTTGGCACGTCCGAGCCCTCCTGTCTTACACCCGACACATCCTCCGGTGTCACGCGTCGTTAACCAATCCCGAATAAACCGCCTCCTTCGGCTACCTTCGTTAACCATACGTTGGCACGTCCGAGCCCTCCTGTCTTACACCCGACACATCCTCCGGTGTCACGCGTCGTTAACCAATCCCGAATAAACCGCCTCCTTCGGCTACCTTCGTTAACCATACGTTGGCACGTCCGAGCCCTCCTGTCTTACACCCGACACATCCTCCGGTGTCACGCGTCGTTAACCAATCCCGAATAAACCGCCTCCTTCGGCTACCTTCGTTAACCATACGTTGGCACGTCCGAGCCCTCCTGTCTTACACCCGACACATCCTCCGGTGTCACGCGTCGTTAACCAATCCCGAATAAACCGCCTCCTTCGGCTACCTTCGTTAACCATACGTTGGCACGTCCGAGCCCTCCTGTCTTACACCCGACACATCCTCCGGTGTCACGCGTCGTTAACCAATCCCGAATAAACCGCCTCCTTCGGCTACCTTCGTTAACCATACGTTGGCACGTCCGAGCCCTCCTGTCTTACACCCGACACATCCTCCGGTGTCACGCGTCGTTAACCAATCCCGAATAAACCGCCTCCTTCGGCTACCTTCGTTAACCATACGTTGGCACGTCCGAGCCCTCCTGTCTTACACCCGACACATCCTCCGGTGTCACGCGTCGTTAACCAATCCCGAATAAACCGCCTCCTTCGGCTACCTTCGTTAACCATACGTTGGCACGTCCGAGCCCTCCTGTCTTACACCCGACACGTCCTCCGGTGTCACGCGTCGTTAACCAATCCCGAATAAACCACCTCCTTCGGCTACCTTCGTTAACCATACGTTGGCACGTCCGAGCCCTCCTGTCTTACACCAAACACCGTCATATCCGGTGGTACACGGTGTAAACTATACGCTAGTGGACCACCTCCTTCGGCTACCTTCGTTAACCATATGTTGGCACGTCCGAACCCTCCTATCTATACCCACGTCTACCGCGAATCGGGAAACACGCGCTTTTATACTAGGACCAAAACCCGAACGACGTCGCAAGGCTGGTGATACCGGTCGAAATCCGCAAGCACCTGACAACCTACCGACGACCGTTCGGAACGCGAGCCGTAAACCCTTTAATAAAAAGGTGACAGCGGTGGGATTAGCCGTACACCTTTTTATAACACAGAAAAGAAAATTTATCCCGAAATTCTTTTTATGAGGAAGAAGAAGGCGTAAGTATATTTTGCTTTTTATGTAGTCCTACGCCGCAGTTGAAACTTCAAATGCGTTTTTCTCAAAACATCATTTTTAAAACTGGCAGATCTGATTGCCAAAAAATCAGAAGTCCGATTCACTTCAAATTTGTCACATATATTCAGTAGATATCCCTTTATCGTTCGAACTAGAATTTTGCAAATATTTGTAAAATTAGACTTTTGCGGTCAACAAAACTATCACCTTGTTCTGCAAAAATCGAACAAATTCCTTTAAAACCATGCTGTTCCGTCCGATGCGGAACAATACGGTAAAAATCCTCGAAGGTTCGTTTACGACATGGACGTGCCTACAAATTTAATTTCGCGATTAGCTTTTTTCGAGTTTTAGTTTATTTTTTTTATAGTATGCAATTTCACCTTAAGAGTAATAAAATGTATTCAGTCGTTTCGAGTTTTTCAAACAATAGCTTAGACTTTCACTTTCGTTCGTTCAAACAATCGGCCATATCGTAAACCGGGAACTTCCGAAGGGTCGACCAAACCTCGCTCACAACGGTTTCTGCAGTCGAAGGTCAACCTGGAGGAAATACCCGCGGTCATCGTCGAACCTTCGAGGACCTCCCCCCGATCGAGGCCATAGCCCTCACTCCCGCACCAAGAGGGCTGGCCAAAGGGCGTTCTTTAACGTCTTCGCATTTTTAATCGTACGCTGATTGGAAATTCGGAAAAGGCCAATCAGCGTATTCGAAGCAACCTGAAGGTGCCGACGCGAACATCGACAGGGCGAGACTTCACTTCTAATTGTGACTTCGAGTCCACTTCTAGTACTACTTCTAATTTGACTTCTAACGAAGACGTCTAACAAGTACTTCGAGCTTCGAACATCGTCGAAGAAGCTACACTCACGAAATTCGAGAATTTGTTCGTCTCGAAACGCACAAGATTATTCTAGTCTCAATCGTCCGGAGACTAGACTCGAAACACTCGATTTCTGAAGAAATTTGGAAATCGAAGCGTCGCGACCATCGACGAGACCAAAAGTTAAGCTGGGCCTTACAACCCCAGCCGAGGAATCTTAATCCGCGTTCGGTGATCGCGTACGGGCGAGCAATCTAGCGAGATTGCCAAGCTACGAAACATTTTATGGTCCTTCGAGTCGGATCAGTGACCTACGGATTATCAGTGCACAAGTGATCTGTGAACACAGTGATCTAACGAGTGCTAAAGTGATCAGTGGGATCCAGCACAAGCACGCGACGGAGCAATCCAACGAAGCCACGCAGCAGGCAACCAGTCCAGCCAACTCAGTCGCAGCTTCCCAAATTCAAAACGACGGTGATCAACCACGTTCTCCGCATCAGTCAAGGTAAGCTCGTTAAGAATAACCGATCGTTTCTTTTCCTGCGATATCCTTGATCGTGATTCCCTCCGTCTCGACTTCACATCACCGACGAAATGGCGAACGCGTCAACGAGCGAATCTGGCGCAAGTCAAGCGCAATCCCTCCAGATGTCCAAGAACAAACGCCGCGTGTTCAAAGGGCAAATAACGTCTCTCGGCAACGTGCTTAAAGTGTATCAAGACTCCGCGAAAGAACGCGTAAAAATCCGCGAACGCATCGAGAGGCTGCGAAAGCAATTAGACAATTTCAACACGAAACAAGACGAATTGGGGCTCATCGAGGGCTTCGAGCAGTCCGAAGCAGAACGCGAAGCAGTTACCGAACTGTATGATGACGTCATCGCTACCGCCATCACGCTGTTACAAGAGGTAGAGCAAGCCCCGACGCAGACGACAACGCTGAGAAACGCCGACTCACCCACGTTGTCGACATCATCAACCGCGATCGGTGTCCACTTGCCAAAAATAGACTTACCGAAATTCGACGGCCGGCTCGAAAAATCGGTAGCGTTCAAGGATGCCTTCTCAACGATGATCCACGCGCATTCGGGATTATCAGACATACAGAAGTTACACTACCTCCGACTCTCACTATCAAGCAAGGCGGAATCCGCCATTGAGTCCTTTACCATCAGCGAGGACAATTACAAGGCAGCGTGGGATCAGCTGATCGAAACATACGACAACACGCGAGCGCTCGTCCTGCAACATGCCGCGTTGCTTCGCAACACGCCCACTATGACAGACGACACGGCCGAATCGATCCGCGATATGATAAACCACATGCAATCTCAAATCAGATCGCTGGAAGCGTTAGGAAGGTCGTGGGAAAACATAGCCAACGACCTTTTAGCTAGCATCGCCATCTCAAAAATGAGTCCAGGGACGAAGCGAGAGTGGGAGCAGACGCTGTCCGACACGACGGTGCCAAAAATCGCCGACATTTTTCGGCACCTTCGTAACGCGTCCCATCGGTGCCGGACCGAGAACTCGACGACGAACACTCCAGTCGCAATTAAGAATCGCGCTTCCGCGGCATCCGATACGCCGCCGCGGCAAACACCCACGAGAACCTCACCGGCATTTCCACGGAAATCACCGACACCTCCCTGGAAAGTGTCATCGCCACGGACGGCCAGGAGGCAAACCTTCGTTTCAGCATCCCAATCGAGCTGCAAAATTTGCAACACCGGTTATCACCCGGCCTATCAATGCCAGAGATTTCTGGACATGTCGGTGAAAAACCGGCTCCAGGCTACACGCAAAGCAAACCTTTGCATCAACTGCCTCCAAGGGGACCACGCCACCGACAAATGCAACGGAGGGAAATGTCGTGTATGTCACGGACGTCATAACACGAAACTCCATCGAGATGCATCGCCCCGAGAAGAGGTCAGGAAGACGTGACTAAGACCGAAAAGCACCGGACGGCCAAAACCACGACGACAAGGCGTTTCCTTTGTCTCCGACGGGAAGACAAACGGACTATTGGCAACCGCAGTCGTGCAGGTATTAGACAGCGATCGGAAACCCATTCAGTGTCGAACCTTGGTGGATACCTGCTCTAATGCCAACTTTATCACGGAGGATCTGGCAAAAAGGCTACGTTTGCCGTCGACCCGGGCATCCGTGGCAATCCAAGGCCTTAATGAGGTAAACACCGTGGCATATAAAGCGGTATCCACAACCATTCAATCGAGGTTATCCAATTATCGACGGACACTCTCGTTCTTCACAATTCCAAGAATATCGGAACGAATACCGGATGTCCCACTCGATCGCTCCCAGTTGCGTATACCGGCCAACGTTCATCTGGCAGATCCAAGCTTCCACCAGCCGGGAGAAATAGATATGCTGATCGGCACCGGACCAGCATTGTCATGCCTCAGTATCGGCCAAATCGACCTCTCCAACCGAAGTGGACGCGATTTGGTCTTACAGAAAACGCAACTGGGCTGGATCATCGGAGGAAACATCCCAACGACGGCCACACGCGACACCCGTAAGGCTTTCGTCACGAGCCTGGACTTCAACTTACAGAAGTTTTGGGAAGTCGAAGAGGGACCTCAGGATCAACACCGGTTAGAGTTTCAGCCAAGATGGATTTACGACGGGGCAATTGCAGAAAAGCTTCGTCTGTCTACGTGACAAACAAAAGGGACCTTTTTTGATCAGCACGGTCACACCCTTGCAACTTAATTTACAAGTAAGGCCCGTCGTAAATCGTCGCGGTACCAAGGGGTGACTCGGCCTCGAAACCTCACGGTTTCAGCGGCAGTTAGCCACCACATGGCAATTCTGGGAAATACCCCAGAGTTGCCAAGTCGCCGTCCACCCCCGAACGCACGTGTAGGAGGCTCTGTTCCCCTTCCTCAAGGTACCACGCCAAGGGCGTAATGGAAGGGAGAACACAAGGTATTAAAACCAGTGAGCAGAGAAAAAACGAGATAGTTACAACAGACACTTAGAACATATAGAAACCAGAAGACAGAATAGATAAACCAAACGACACAAGTTTTTCACCGAAACATACACACATTCAGCACTCTCAATCAACATCTGTAAATACAATTTTTCACAATATAAAAACCACGTGTCCACCAAATTCACATTCATCTCGGTCCCAAGCCGTTTAATCTTGGGTGGTCCTTCGAGAACAATACATAGGCGGCACAACGTGCATATATCCAAGGTGAGCGCGCCTTAACAACACCTTTCGCCGGAAGAACGCGAGTGCGAGGAACATTTTGTGAAAAACGTGCGACAGGACAATTCCGGACGATACGTGGTTGCGTTACCCTTCAATGAAAGAAAGGGCGAATTAGGAGACTCTCGGTCGCGTACCTTAACTCGCCTTCTTTCGATTGAACGAAAATTGGAACGCAACCCGGAATTGAAAAAACAATACACCGCGGTAATAAACGAGTACCGTGCACTCGGACACATAAGACAGGTAGAATCCCTCGACGCGCGTGGCTTTTACCTGCCTCACCACGCCGTAATAAAACCTTCGAGCGCCACGACGAAGGTCCGCGTTGTGTTTGATGGTTCGGCAAAAACCAGTAGCGGCGTGTCATTATACGACGCATTAATGACTGGCCCTACCATTCAGGACGATTTGTTTACGCTTCTGCTGCGGTTTAGGACATACGCATTCGTGATTACCGGGGACATCGAAAAAATGTACCGCCAGTTCCTCGTGCGACCGGAGGATCGAACGTACCAACGCATTTTATGGAGAGACGAACAAGGCATCGTGCAAACTTACGAGTTGAACGTCATCACGTTCGGCCTCTCTTCGGCTACATTTCTCGCGATTCGATGCGTGCACCAACTCGCGGACGATGAATGCAACGCGTACCCGGTAGCGGCGGCCATCTTGAAACGAGATTTGTACGTGGACGACCTCCTCACGGGCGCCAACACAATGGAGGAGGCGAAACACGTACAAACGCAAATCGGTGAACTGCTTCAACGGGGTGGATTGAATATACGCCGATGGGCGTCAAACGAGCCCGCTCTCCTCAAGAGACTCAGCGAAGATCAAATCCACCTGAAAATCCTGGGCGACGACACGACAATGAAGGCGTTGGGAGTTTCCTGGGACGCCAGGAACGACGCGATTCGATACTCGGTCGAAATCCCAGTCAATGACAAGGTCAGCAAACGAACCATCTTGTCGACGATTGCCAAGATCTTCGACCCATTAGGACTTCTTGGACCCGTTACCATCATCGCCAAGATCCTAATGCAGCGTCTGTGGCAATTAAAAATTGACTGGGACGAATCGCTTCCCACCAGCCTTCACACGGAATGGATCACCTATGCGGCGCAGCTTCAGGAGCTCAACAATACCGAGTTCAGCCGTTGCGTAACTCGGAGGAACTATCAACGCTTCGAGCTCCACGGATTTTGCGACTCCAGTGAACGCGCGTACGGAGCTTGTCTCTACGCGCGCACTATAGACGAGGCGGGACGGATCGAAAACCACCTCCTCTGCGCGAAATCCCGGGTTGCTCCTCTTAAAACAATCACGCTCGCGCGTCTGGAACTGTGCGGTGCCGCGCTTTTGGCGTCCTTATACGCGTCTATTCGAAGGGCGATTTCAGTCAAAATCCACGACACATTTCTGTGGACCGATTCTACGATAGTGTTAAACTGGATCAACGCGCAGCCCTGTATGTTAAAGACTTTTGTAGCCAACCGCATGGCCGACATACAGGGCAAAATTGAGAAAAACGCGTGGCGCCACATCAAGTCGGAAGACAATCCGGCCGACTTGATTTCACGAGGAATCATGCCCGCTCAGTTCGTTCGAAACGCGCTATGGCGTCATGGTCCGGACTGGATCGCGACGGATCAAGCGAAGTGGACAGTCTCAAGATACACGGTATCAAACGAGATACCAGAAACGAGAAGAGTGACGTGTCTCGCGAACTCAACCGTTCGGAGTGACGAGATTCTCACTCGATACTCGTGTATCAAGAAACTTACGCGAATCGTCGCGTATTGCCTACGTTTCCGTCATCGCATCGCTGGACCACTGACCATCGAAGAAATTCAAAATGCCGAACAACGCATCATCAAGATGGTCCAATCTACGGCATTCGAAAGGGACATCAAAGATCTCGGATCCGGAAGACTACACGCGAAAAGTCAGCTCCGATCACTCGCGCCGTTCCTCGATAAAAATGGAGTGTTACGCGTCGGCGGACGTCTGCAGAAATCGGAATTACCGTTCGCGCAAAAACATCCCATCTTGTTACCGAAAGGTAATCACGTGACGGATCTCATCGTACGCGAGACTCACTTACGACACCACCACGCAGGTATTACGGCGACACTTTACAACGTTCGACAAGTGTACTGGCCCATTGATGGGAAGAATACAACGCGCAAGATCATCCGGCGCTGCGTCAGGTGCTTCCGGTTCAATACACCTGCCGTGGAGTACATAATGGGGAATCTACCTGCGACGCGTGTCACCGCAGCTCGGCCGTTCTATAATTGCGGTGTGGATTGTTGTGGTCCCTTTTACGTGAAAGAGCGGCGCTTCCGAAATCGAGCTCGAGTAAAGGTATACGTCGCGGTCTTTACCTGCTTTGCGACCAAGGCCGTTCACCTCGAAGTAGCGGGTGACCTGACCACCGAGGGATTCATCGCGGCCCTTAAGCGATTTATTGCACGAAGGGGACTTTGCCGAAATATCTACTCTGACAACGCAACGAATTTTGTCGGAGCAGATAACGAACTCACAGCGTTATACCGGTCATTATCGAAAGACGAGCAACTCAAGAGATTCGTGACGGACAAGGCGATCTCATGGCACTTTATCCCAGCATTATCGCCACACTTCGGTGGCCTATGGGAAGCCGCTGTTAAGTCATTCAAACATCACGCCAAACGGGTAGTGGGCGACGAATTGTTCACCCTCGAACAATTTAACACTTTCACGATCGAAGTCGAGGCGATCCTCAATTCGCGACCCCTCACACCTCTATCCGCAGATCCTAACGATCCCTCAGCCCTTACTTCCGGCCACTTCCTGATCGGTGATTCCTTAACGAGCTTTGCTGAGATTGATTTCAGCAGAACATCGACCAATAGGTTGTCCACCTGGCAACACATCCAGAAGGTCAAACAACATTTCTGGGCCAGGTGGCACAAAGAGTACATCAACCACTTAAACGAGCGTCGTAAGTGGACCACTGGCACTCACCACATTCGAGAGGGGACCATCGTGGTGCTGAAGGAAGACAACCTTCCACCTCTGAGCTGGCACCTCGGACGAGTGGAGGCCACGCATCCTGGGGCGGATGGGGTAATACGAGCAGTCACCGTGCGGACCAGCCACGGGACCTACAGGCGGAACGTGAGAAAACTGGCACCCTTACCTGATCCGGAGTCTCCTTAGCAGTGCCGCGAAACGAGATAGAGACTCATACGTAGGATAAGAATACATATATCGTCGCGTTACACATTGATCGATCGTATCGATCAACGGGGGAGAGCATGTTCCGTCCGATGCGGAACAATACGGCAAAAATCCTCGAAGGTTCGTTTACGACATGGACGTGCCTACAAATGTAATTCCGCGATTAGCTTTTTTCGAGTTTTAGTTTATTTTTTTATAGTATGCAATTTCACCTTAAGAATTTCGTTGGATATATTTAGCTGAAGGAATTACTTTTGAAGTCGAAATATTTAATAATCTGTATTTGCCCCACTATTGTAGCTCGAAAATTCTGCGCCGAAGTCCAGAATGCATAGCAGAATCATTCTCCATTTACAGTACGAGTATCGTACCGGTATGTTACGTGAAAATTGCGAAGATATGCTATCTCTAGCGTGACGTTATATGTTTACATTCGATTCGTTTAAATGTAACACGGGAACCATTTGAGGTATTGAAAAAAGAAACAACAACCTTGTGTTCGGTACCAAAAACAGGTAAGCTATCGTTGGTCACGTTTAGTTTTAGGAACTATATTTAACGTCGAAATATTTAATGACCAGTATTTGCCCCCACCATCGTAGTTCTTATATTCGACGCCGTCCTCCAGAATGCATAGAATAATCATACTCTAATTGGAGTACGAGTATCGTACCGGTACCCTACGTGAATATCGCGAAGAAATACTATCTCCATGAGGGACGTTATATGTGTATATTCATTTCGTTTAACAGTAACACGGCAGTCGTGTCAGATATTGAATTAACAAACGTCAACTTTGCCTTTGGTTCAAAAAAATGTAAAGTTTCGTTGGACACATTTAGTTTTAGGAATTATTTTTAAAGTCGCATTATTTAGTTATCTGTATTTGCCCCCATCATCGTAGAGAGAGAATTAGAGGTCGATGTCCAGAATGCATAGCAGAAACGTATTCTAATTAGAGAACGATTATCGTACTGGTTCGATACGTCAAAATCACGAAGAAATACAATCTCCAGTCGCAACGTTAAATGTGTATATTCGCTTCGTTTAATGTAAACACGGGAACTGTTTGAGCTATTGAAAAAACAAACCACACCTTTGTATTCGGTACCAAAAAAAGGTAAGATTTCGTTGGATATATTTAGCTGAAGGAATTACTTTTGAAGTCGAAATATTTAATAATCTGTATTTGCCCCACTATTGTAGCTCGAAAATTCTGCGCCGAAGTCCAGAATGCATAGCAGAATCATTCTCCATTTACAGTACGAGTATCGTACCGGTATGTTACGTGAAAATTGCGAAGATATGCTATCTCTAGCGTGACGTTATATGTTTACATTCGATTCGTTTAAATGTAACACGGGAACCATTTGAGGTATTGAAAAAAGAAACAACAACCTTGTGTTCGGTACCAAAAACAGGTAAGCTATCGTTGGTCACGTTTAGTTTTAGGAACTATATTTAACGTCGAAATATTTAATGACCAGTATTTGCCCCCACCATCGTAGTTCTTATATTCGACGCCGTCCTCCAGAATGCATAGAATAATCATACTCTAATTGGAGTACGAGTATCGTACCGGTACCCTACGTGAATATCGCGAAGAAATACTATCTCCATGAGGGACGTTATATGTGTATATTCATTTCGTTTAACAGTAACACGGCAGTCGTGTCAGATATTGAATTAACAAACGTCAACTTTGCCTTTGGTTCAAAAAAATGTAAAGTTTCGTTGGACACATTTAGTTTTAGGAATTATTTTTAAAGTCGCATTATTTAGTTATCTGTATTTGCCCCCATCATCGTAGAGAGAGAATTAGAGGTCGATGTCCAGAATGCATAGCAGAAACGTATTCTAATTAGAGAACGATTATCGTACTGGTTCGATACGTCAAAATCACGAAGAAATACAATCTCCAGTCGCAACGTTAAATGTGTATATTCGCTTCGTTTAATGTAAACACGGGAACTGTTTGAGCTATTGAAAAAACAAACCACACCTTTGTATTCGGTACCAAAAAAAGGTAAGATTTCGTTGGATATATTTAGCTGAAGGAATTACTTTTGAAGTCGAAATATTTAATAATCTGTATTTGCCCCACTATTGTAGCTCGAAAATTCTGCGCCGAAGTCCAGAATGCATAGCAGAATCATTCTCCATTTACAGTACGAGTATCGTACCGGTATGTTACGTGAAAATTGCGAAGATATGCTATCTCTAGCGTGACGTTATATGTTTACATTCGATTCGTTTAAATGTAACACGGGAACCATTTGAGGTATTGAAAAAAGAAACAACAACCTTGTGTTCGGTACCAAAAACAGGTAAGGTATCGTTGGTCACGTTTAGTTTTAGGAACTATATTTAACGTCGAAATATTTAATGACCTGTATTTGCCCCCACCATCGTAGTTCTTATATTCGACGCCGTCCTCCAGAATGCATAGCATAATCATACTCTAATTGGAGTACGAGTATCGTACCGGTACCCTACGTGAATATCGCGAAGAAATACTATCTCCATGAGGGACGTTATATGTGTATATTCATTTCGTTTAACAGTAACACGGCAGTCGTGTCAGATATTGAATTAACAAACGTCAACTTTGCCTTTGGTTCAAAAAAATGTAAAGTTTCGTTGGACACATTTAGTTTTAGGAATTATTTTTAAAGTCGCATTATTTAGTTATCTGTATTTGCCCCCATCATCGTAGAGAGAGAATTAGAGGTCGATGTCCAGAATGCTTAGCAGAAACGTATTCTAATTAGAGAACGATTATCGTACTGGTTCGATACGTCAAAATCACGAAGAAATACAATCTCCAGTCGCAACGTTATATGTGTATATTCGCTTCTTTTAACGGGTACACGGGAATCGTTTGAACTAATGAAAAAACAAACCGCAACTCTGTTTTCGGTACCAATAGAAGGTAAGATTTCGTTGGATATATTTAGCTGAAGGAATTACTTTTGAAGTCGAAATATTTAATAATCTGTATTTGCCCCACTATTGTAGCTCGAAAATTCTGCGCCGATGTCCAGAATGCATAAGAGAATCATAATCTATTTGGAGTACGCGTATCGTATCTGTACGTTACGTGAAAATCGCGAAGAAATACTATCTGCATGCGCGACGTTAAATGTGTATATTCGCTTCGTTTAATGTAAACACGGGAACTGTTTGAGCTATTGAAAAAACAAACCACACCTTTGTATTCGGTACCAAAAAAGGTAAGATTTCATTGGATACATTTAGCTGAAGGAATTATATTTAATGTCGAAATATTTAATTATCTGTGTTTTCCCCCACCATCGTAGTTCGAAAATTCGACGCCACGTCCAGAATGCATTGCAGAACCGTGCGCCATTTGGAGAACGTGAATCGTACTAGTATGATATTCGAAGGTCGCGAAGAAATACTAAAACCATGTGCGACGTTATATGTGTATATTCGCTTCGTTTAACAGTAACACCGGTACCGTTTGAGCATTGAATAACAAAGCACACCTTTGTATTCGGTATCAAAAAATTGTAAGATTTCGTTGGTCACAATTACTTTTAGGAATTTATATTTACGTCGAAGTATTTAATTATCTGTATTTTCCCCCACCAGCGTAGTTCGAAAATTCGACGCCACGTCCAGAATGCATAGCGGATTCAAACACCATTAGAGTACGTATATCGCCGCAGTATGTTATGCGAAAGTCGCGAAGAACTACTATCGCCTAGCCGACGTTATAGGTGTCCATTCGCTTCGTTTCAGAGTAACAAACCAACCGTGTAAGATATTGAAGAACCAAGCACTCCGTTATATTCTGGATTAAAAAATTGTAAGATTTCTGTTACGTCGTAACAAAGGACGAATACCATCATGCATCGCACTTGTAGTTTTCCTAGAAAACAATTATTCGCACCACTTAAATTCCTGCCGGTACATGCTCGATGAATATACATCTGCGTTGCAGATGTTAGTCCATCGACGTTCCAAAGGGAACACCGGAATCCAAGAATGCGTAAAATAAAGCTTTTCGATGGCCTACTTCCAATCGTGGATGTAGGTCCCATCTATGTCACCAAGGATGCGCCGTCGGAGTTCTTACGCAAGGTACGTAAACCTTGACAAGGACTTCGACGGTCGTAATACGGCGCGAAAATAATAGAAGTCTTTGAAGCGTCGAACGTTCAAGTATCGGCACTTGTGGCATGGCGCCGTTAGGGCTAAGCTCTCGAGACACCAGCCAGGCCCTGCCATAAAGTATCGAGAAAACCGAGCACTTCGCGTTAGTCACGGAAATGCAGGGTGGTACGCGTGCCCCTTCCTTCGTTTCAATCTCTGATGGGGTGGAGACAAAGTCGACCAATTAGGTCAAATTTTGTGCTTCACCCCCGTCGGAGCCTCGAAGCGTAGAGAGGGAAATCGCGCTTCCCTCAGGAGGAATCGTCCTCCGAAAAGACAGAACATTTTTAACGCTCGCCGTAAAAAGAACAATTTCAACACTCGTAGTAAATTGACCAAAATCAAAACTCGTACACCGGGAAAAACACTCGATCGTTCTCGTACAGACTCGATCAGCTTCTTTCTGAAGCTCGTAGTATGCGAACTGATTAAGACGCCGGCCGATTAAGTTGCCCGGCGAAGTGGACGTTTCCCTCGTGGATCACCGAAAGTCGCACGAGTCAGGAAATTCCACTATCACAGCGTTACTCTGACACCCGAGTCGGAAAAAGGGCGCATCTCGCACATTTATTGGTCCTTCGAGCCGGATATCCATCTGATTGACGTCGGATTCCGCCCGAGGAGCAATCCGGCCTATCATCTGTATCCACACGCCAGCCACGAGCCAGAGGAATCAACACGACTACGCAGATCCAGCCAACGAGATCTACGTACACCGAGGACCGGACTATCCTCAACCGCCTACTTCACGGCGACCGCAACTACCTGGACGGTGATCACCAAGGCATCGACCATTCAGGGAACATCCTGTCGACGACGCAGCCAACCGACAAAGAGTATCCAAGTAAGTCCGCTCATTGTTTGTCTCGCGAATCACCGTTTCCTTCTCGATTTCTCTCGATTCCTTGCCACGCGACGATCAATTCAAAATGGCTACTGAACACGCAGAACTATTAAGGGGATTGAAGGCTAGACGCTCTACCTTCAAGGCTCAAATTACACGATTTCGTAATTATCTCGACGCGTATACCGACACTAGTAGTTTAGAAGAATTGAAATTCAAAACCGAACGGCTCGTAACCTCTTTCGACGCGTACATCGAAATTTAATCGGAATTAGACGCAATGGACAACGTCATGGATCACTTAAACGAAAGGTGTGACATCGAGAACAATTATTCGTCAGTAATTGCCAGATCGCGAACCTTAATTCTCGAAGGGGAAGCTTCATCCCCACGCGCTATGTTGTCAAACACCGAAAACGATTCAAAAACGCAATCGATCCCTCGCAACGTGAACGAAATTCAGCTGCCCAGAATACAGCTTCCGACCTTTAGCGGCACATATGAAGATTGGCCTGGATTCGCCGACCAATTTAAAGCTACCGTTCACGACAATAAGCAATTAACCGACAGTAAGCAACCAACGTATCTTCGATCGTGCCTCACCGGAGAGGCAGTGAAAACTATCGAAACGTTGGGAACCGCGGCGTCGAATTACGCGATCGCGTGGTCCATCCTCGAGTCACGATACGACAAACCACACATAATCATCAATCGACACTTAGATACGTTATTCGGAATGCCAAAGGGTCTTAAGCCATCCTACGATGAATTTACAAAATATCTGATCACCGCGGAATCGCACACGATAGCGCTCAAAGCTCGTGGTGAATTGACCACGGACACGATTTTACTGTATCTGTTATCCACTAAAATGGACGCTGTGACCGAATTAAAATGGCGCGAAAAAACTCAAGCACAATGCAACTTAACGCTATCAGATCTGTTCAACTTTATACAAGATCAACGATGCCTAGTCTTACCGTCGGGACAAAACTCGCGTATCTACTCGAAATCATCGCCACCAATCAAACCGTACGGGATTTCGAATGCACGAGTTGGAATGACTCTGACGCGCACGAACGATCGCGACTCTCGTCCGCAAGCTCGATTCCGCAATGCAACATATGCAAGGAGGAACACTACACGTCTTCTTGCAAAAAACTCGAAAACGCGACAACGGAGCAACGACGCGACATAATAAAAGGCGCGACATTATGCTCAAATTGTCTACGGCCAAATCACATCGCCAAAGACTGCCGTTCGAGCACGTGTAGGAAGTGCAACGCGAAACATCACACGTTGCTGCAAGAAGATTCGCGGCCCAGTGCAAGTACCGCACAGGCAAACGTAGCTAGCTTATCCGCGCAAACAGCAGCAAACGGTCTACTATCAACCGCGATAGTAGACGTCACCGACAAATTCGGTCGTACACATTCGTGCAGAGCTTTGATCGATCCGGGTTCGCAGTCTCACTTTCTGAGTAAACCTTTAGCTCAAAAGTTGCAGCTCGATCGAAAAGAAGTAAACGTGCCGGTACAGGGTATACACAGTATGAGGAAGCTGATACCAGAATCTGTAACCATCACGGTACAATCGCGACGTACAGATTTCACGATAAACATAGATTGCCTAGTGTTAGACTCTCTAAACCACATCTTACCAGCTCGATACATCAACAGAAAAAACCTCGAAATTCCGAAAACTATCAAACTCGCGGATCCACGATTTCATAAACCAGGTCCAATTGATTTAATAATAGGCGCGGAAATTTACCACGAATTTATTTCAGCAGGTAAAATTTCACTCGCGAACAATTCCGGCGCCTTATTAAAGACAAAATTCGGGTGGATAATCATTGGCAGAATGCACGACGGATTTCCTCACGGTACCATCTGCAATTTATCCACTCACGCGCTCGATCAAACAATTAAAAAATTCTGGGAGATCGAGGAAGCTCCCACGAAGAAACTGTTTTCGGACGAAGAATCCGCGGCTGAAAACCATTATAAACAGCACACGCGACGCGATTCCGATTCCGGAAAATACATTGTTAGTCTTCCCTTTAAGGAAGAACACGCACTTGGCGATTCATACGCAACCGCTCTCAAACGATTTTACTCACTCGAGAAAAACCTCGCGAAAAACACGGACCGCAAGCAGCTATACGTTGATTTCATGAACGAGTATGCTGTCTTGGGTCATATGTCCGAACAACAACACGACAATAAACGTGAGAGCTATTATCTGCCGCATCACGCAGTATTCAAGGAGAGTAGCCTCACTACGAAGCTCCGCGTTGTTTTCGACGGTTCGGCGCGCACAGCTTCAGGAAAATCGTTAAACGACACGCTCATGGTTGGCCCCACAATACAAGACGATCTTTTCGCGTTAATAATTCGCTTTCGCTCGCACACATACGTCTTAACCGCGGACATCACCAAAACGTACCGACAGACGTGGATTCATCCAGACGATCGCCAATGTCAAAAGATATTGTGGCGAGATGATCCAATCAAACCCATCAAGACCGACACACTCAACACAGTGACATACGGAACATCCGCGGCACCGTTTCTGGCGATACACTCGCTTCATCAATTAGCCGATGACGAGGCGTCTCTATTTCCGTCTCTATTTCATTAGCCATAATGAAAGCAGATCTTTACGTCGACGACTTATTAACTGGAGCACGTACCCACCATGAGGCAGAGTCGATTCGCGACGAAGTCGTACAACTCGCGAAAAAGGGGGGTTTATCAGAACCGCGACTCGATACCACGGTTGTGCGTCTAGACGCAACCGAGACCACCTCAATTCTCGGAATACATTGGAATCCATCACGCGACGCATTGATATACACATTAAAACCAGTAAACAAATTAACGCGACTAACCAAACGGACAATACTGTCACAAATCGCGCAATTGTTTGATCCGTTAGGATTAATAGGACCAGTAATAGTATGGGCGAAACTTCTGATGCAACGACTGTGGCAATTACGCGTAGATTGGGACGAATCCGTTCCAATGGATATCGCTACCGACGTTTCCCTCGTGGATCACCGAAAGTCGCACGAGTCAGGAAATTCCACCCTCACGGCGTTACTCTGACACCCGAGTCGGAAAAAGGGAGCATCTCGCAACAATTTCGTTGTATACATTTAGCTGAAGGAATAATTTTTAAAGTGAAATATTTCATTAAGTGTATTTGCCCACACCATCGATGTTCTTATATTCGAAGCCGTGGTCCAGAATGCATAGCAGAATCGTACGCCATTCAGAGTACGACAATTGCCGCAGTATGTTATATGAATGTCGCGAAGAAATACTATCGCCTAGCCGATGTTATAGGTGTATATTCCCTTCGTTTAAGCCGTTTCGAGCCAAAACTTCAAGGGGTGGTTTCACCCCGTAAACTCGAGTTACCGCAGCTAAAAAAAAAATACGTGTCGATTATTTTTGACTGTTTTATAAGTGTACAAAGTTTCATCAAAATCGAAGCCGGACCGTTCGCGAACATTCCTTGTTAGATGGGTGCCTCTTGGAAACTCGGTGTGCTGTAGGCAATGTTTTTTTTTTTTTTCATCCAAATTAATAGCATGTCACTGACAAACGAAATCCGTCCAATCATTTTTTGATAATTCGTATTATTGTCTATTGTCAAAAAAGCTGTAGCGACCCTCCTACGCTCTGCCACCAGAGGGACGGACTAACCGCAAGTTCTCGCTAGTCCTCAAAAACTGACCTGAGTACTTTCAGCTTCTCCCGCGTCTAAGGCACGGGCCTCCTAGAAAGCCCTACTCACGAGTCCGCTAGGAGTCTCCGGACAAAACGTCCTCTATCTTTCCCTTTCTTCTTAACCTCTCTATCTCTTCCCGCCCACCCTTCAGAGGGATGCTTCAAAAGCAATACAAAATTCTTTAATCTCGTCAACGGGCAGACCGCGCAGGTACATACCGGTTCTCGTCCATACTCAATAAAATATATAAGTACAATAGCTACAAGCTGGGAAGGAAGTGAGGGAAGTTTTTGTGAAAGAAAACGCAAAATACAATAAGTAATAGTGAAAAAACGCAAGGTAACCTCTAATAGTGCAAGCGTGCACGACGCAGGTACAATCCTCGCGTCCGTCGAAGTGCTGCAAGAGCGTATGCATAATGATAAAGTCCAAAACAACTTTGAGAATATTATAATTAAAATA
>NW_017100171.1:28795-48608 GCF_001263275.1 Habropoda laboriosa
ATAAAGAAGATGAATTCCAGTAGGTACAAGACCACAAACAAAAAAAAAGTCCTGCAAGATGAAAAATATGGATGTAGAATACTTAAATCCGTAAAACAGAGCATCTAAAACTCAACAAGTGCATCTTAACCAAAAAGATAAAGGAAATAAAAAGAGGCTTCCGCCACTGGTCATACATGGAGGCATACAAAATCACAGCGAGTTTATAAAACTGCTGAATAACAATGTAAGTAGAAAATTCCATGTCAAATATCACAAAAACACAGTAGATGTGCAACTACAGGAAGCTCAAGACTATGAAAATTTAGACAAAAAGTGTGTTCCGCGGAGCACCCTCGAAATAACCATAGATTTAATTTTATAATCCATAGTTTGTAAGACGTTCCGGCGGGCCGTAGCGGCTAGCAATTTGCACAAAGGAAAGCCTTTGACAGCAGATGGCTAGCACGTTTCATGACACACAATTTCAAGGGCTGTTTTTGAGGAATCGTATTGTCTTTAACTTCTTTAGAATTTGTTTCTTAATCCGTCAGTCACGATCTCAACAGCCAATTGTCCGTGTCATAAAACGTGAATTTCCAGCGGGCCGTGCGCCGGGGTTCGACCGTATCCAGCTCGGGTCACCGCTGACCCCGTCGCAGGTACCAGGCCCAACGGAAATTCCGCGACGTTGCCAAATTTCATACTTCACTTTCACATACCACCCCCTATTCTCCACGAAAGGCGCCAAGGTCGTACGGAACAGGGTGGTGGTAGTCTTCACACGATTTCATTGGTTTCTGTCAATCACCAATCAAAAAATAGACACTTCCTAGAGCTTCCTGGCTGTCTCGGAAGTCTCTAGGAGTAATGTCTTAGATCAGTCTACTAGCAATCATCACACAGTAACCATCACAGATTCATCACTTAGAATACCAATAGTCAGTAGTCAATTTGTTAAATAGTGTTAGGGAAAAGTAATATATTGTTAAAGTTTAAAATAAACAGTTAGTTACATACATAATCATCCCTATTTTCTAAAAAATAATAGGGAGTCACAAGGCACGCGGCGCGAAATAATTTCGAAGTGGAGACTTACAATCTCTGCTAGACTTGTCGTCCTCACGCCAAGTCTCGACGCGTGTGCGTGGCAAAACATTGGTCCTTCGAGCCGGATGCAGTGATCGTGAATCCGAAGATATTAAATAAAACGCTAGTGACAGTGCTCGTTCGAATCTCGACACGTGACGGATCCAGAACCGAGAAAAGATCATGCTGACGCTCAAATACATCAGCCGCAACCATCCCAGTCGCAGCATCAGCCGCAGTATCAGCTGCAGCATCCGCCGCCGAGAGACGTCGAAGATAAGAAACGAGGGAATCACGGCATCATCACAACGCAAGGTAGACTCGTTTTGATTCGCCAATTTTCATATAATTAACCTCATATTCCTAACCACCATGGCAAACACCTCTGAACAATCCCAGCCTGCAACTCATAATCTCAATATCAGTACCCTGCGACGCAAACGGGGTAATATTATCGGACAAATTACATCGTTTACCAAATTCCTCGACACACAACGCGAACCCGGTCAACGCGACATACACCTGCTCCAAGCCCATCTCAATGGGTTGAACGAGGTTTGGAAACGATTCGATGAGACACAGTTTAATATAGAAGAACTCGACGAATCCGAGGAAGCGCGTCGATACACAATATCGAACGACTATTACGCCGTGGTTGCACTAGCAAACAAAATGATGTATGGCAACGATCCGACGATCCGCGGCACATCCGCATCACCCGCACTAACAGTATCGGCCCCAATGACGATAAGATTGCCAGAGATGCGTCTACCTACGTTCGACGGAACGATCGAGAAGTGGGCATCATTTCTCGACATATTTTCATCGATGATCGATCGAAACGATAACTTAACGCCGGTACAAAAATTGCAATATTTGCGATCAACATTAACGGATAAAGCGGCCGCGTGCATACAGTCGTTAAGTATCACCGACGCGAACTACACTGACGCCATCGAATTATTAAAAGAAAAATTCGATTGCACGCGGTGCATAATATTAGGACACTGCGACGCGCTACGAAACATACCAAAACTCTCCAAAGATTCGCCGGAAGCATTAGGAAACCTCGTAGATACCATACGCCAACATCTGCGCGCCTTGAAAAATTTAGGAGAATCCGTCTCCTCGTGGAACAGTATGTTAGTCTCCATCATCCTCTCCAAGGTGAGCTCTGACATCGCATGGCTTTGGGAGCTCACGTTAACAGACAGGAAAAGAATGCCTCTATACACTGACCTTCTCGAGTTCCTGGAAAAACGCGCAAACTGTGCTCCAGCATCGTCACCAGCACCCGCAAAACCATCAAGACCGGAGAGTCCGCGAATGAGACGGTCAAGGCCAATACGAGAACACGCCTTCTTAAGCTCGGATACACAACAATGTCCCATATGCCAGGGTGGACACGGAATTTGGGCCTGTGGTGAATTTCAAGCCAAATCCGCGAAAGAACCGCTGTTGAAAACGCGTCTCTCTGCGGTAATTGCCTGAAAGGGGAACACACACCAAAGTTCTGTTGGTCCGGATCGTGCCGTGTCTGCCATAAACGTCATCACACCCTATTGCATCATCCAGAACATCCGCAGTATAATACGAACCGACCAGCACCAGCACCAGCACCAGCATCATCATGGCAGAGCATGGAATCTGGCGTCTCCCAAGTACCAGTATCACCATGGCAGAACATGGAGACTGCAGCCTCTCAACCACGGACATCAAAATGACTAGAGCAAACCGAGACTTCAATAGGCACGAAACACCACAACATCTTTATCGTCGATTCGATTACAAACGATCTCCTCGTCACGGCAGAAATTAACATTTTAGACAAGGACCAAAACCCGATCCGCTGTCGCGCTTTAATCGACACGGGCGCAACTACAAATTTCATGACGGAGAATCTCACGAAACGACTCGGCGTTCCTCAAAAGAAATGTTTCGTCCCAATCGGTGCTCTCAACACTCTATCGACCGTGGCCAGACACGCCATCGACGCTACCATTGTATCTCGCATCAGCCATTACAAACGGACAATGACCTTCTTAACATTACCTAAAATAGCTTCGTTAATTCCAAGCCAACCGATCGATCGTTCCACATTTAAAATACCACGTAACATCAAACTAGCAGATCCGAATTTTTATCATCCAGCACCGATCGAGGCTCTTCTAGGTGTCGGAACCGCGCTGTCTTTATTATGCATTGGACAGATCAATATTTCTCCTCCGAATGGCCCCGACCTATACCTACAAAAAACAAGATTAGGATGGGTAATCGGGGGGAGCACACCAGCCACCAATCCAACAAGCAGCACGTCTTGCCACACGACCACCGCACTACAAACGGACATCGCCAAATTTTGGGAGATCGAGGAAGGACCACAGGTCCAGCGTCTTTCCAAATCTGAAGAGGCCTGTGAGACGCATTTCTGCAAAAACACGAAACGAGATGCAGAAGGACGATATGTCGTGGCACTGCCTTTCAACGGAAGGGAACAACAACTTGGAGAATCGAAGTCCAGAGCTACCAAAAGATTCCTCTCATTAAAACGGAAGCTTCAACAGGAACCAGAGACGAAACAACAGTATCACGAGGTGATGCAAGAATACATCGATCTCGGACACATGTCAAGGGTTGGAACCGATCAAACAACCAACGGATTTTATTTGCCACACCACGGAGTAAAAAAAAATCACGAGCCAAACGACAAAACTTCGAGTGGTATTCGATGGATCGGCAGAAACCACCACCGGCATCTCACTCAACGACGCACTTCACACAGGACCAAAAATACAAGATGATTTGCTATACATTCTTCTTCGATTTCGCATACATCAGTATGTCCTTACAGGAGATATCGAGAAGATGTATAGACAGATCATGGTATGCCCCGAAGACCGTAAGTACCAACGCGTCCTATGGCGTGATCCTAACGGAGAGATCGCCGCGTACCAACTCAACACCGTCACGTTTGGATTATCCGCCGCACCATTTCTCGCTATACGTTGCCTCAAGCAACTAGCCGAAGACGAGGGACACCGTTTTCCCCACGCCTCCACAATATTAAAAAGGGATTTTTACGTAGATGATGCTCTCACCGGAACCTCAACCATTGAAGAAGGGCTAGTCTTAAGTAAAAATCTCACCCGTCTATTAAAACTCGCAGATATGAAAATTCGTCAATGGGCGTCGAACGACAGACGATTACTCCAAGGACTATCAGAGGATCACATTAACAGCAAGCTCCATCTAGGCGAATCTTCTACCGTCAAAACACTTGGAATTTACTGGAATTCGTCCGACGACAGTATTGGTTACGCAGTATCAACCACCGCCGACACAACCCGTATAACGAAGCGATCCATCAGTTCAGAAATAGCAAAAATTTACGACCCATTAGGACTCCTTGGACCAGTCATCATCCTCGCAAAGCTGTTGCTTCAACGGATCTGGACCATGAAGATTGACTGGGACGAGTCTCTTCCCATACTGAGTGGACGAACTACTACACTCAACTGCCGCTCCTGAACAACGCCACATTCAAACGAATGGCCACCATTGAATCACCAACAATTATGGAATTACATGGATTCTGTGACGCCAGTGAGAAGGCATACGGAGCCTGCATTTATCTCCGGTCCACCGATACGCGTGGTAACATCCAGGTTGAACTTCTCCTGGTAAAATCCAAGGTAGCGCCCATAAAAACTCAAACGATTCCACGTCTCGAATTGTGCGGAGCACTGCTCCTCTCATCCCTAGCTACAACCGTTCAGAAGGCACTTCACGTAAAAATCAACCGCAGCATCTTCTGGACCGACTCCACGATAGTCCTCCATTGGATCAACACATCTCCACATTCGTTAAAAACCTTTGTCGCTAATAGAATCTCAGAAATCCAGACAAAAACCAACATTACAGATTGGCGTCATGTGAGGACCGAAGACAATCCAGCGGATCTGATCACACGAGGTCAGTCAGCGGTTGAATTTCTCCAACCATCTATCTGGCAGCAAGGACCAGATTGGCTTAAAGGAGAGGAACTTCACTGGCCTACGTGGGAGATAAAACAACCAACTACAGATCTGGAACAAAAGACTGTAGTGTGTTTAACAACTGCACCCATCGACACGAGCCTGTTGGAAAGATACTCGTCATGGGGAAGACTCCAAAGGATCGTCGCGCTCTGTTTGAGATGGAAACGCTGCAACACTCAAAAGGGAGCGCTTACAGCCACAGAACTTCGTCAAGCTCACAACGCAATCGTAAAATTAATTCAAGGCCTTCACTTTCCGGAAGAATTACGATGCCGCGCCAAGGAGAAGAACTGCTGCATAAGGGGGAAGCTACAGCGCTTAAATCCATTCGTGGACCAGGACGGAGTGCTGCGCGTCGGCGGACGCCTGAAACACTCGGCAATACCATTCTCGAAAAAACATCCAGTGATCCTGCCGAAATCATCCGTCACGAAGCTAATAATAGAGAACGAGCATCGAATCCACCTGCACGCCGGAGTTCAGGCCACATTGTACGCCGTGAGACAAAGATACTGGCCTATCGACGGCCGCAGTCAAGTTTGGAAGGCGGTCAAGGATTGCGTCCGGTGTTACCGAGCGCAGCCACCGCCGACCGACTACGTCATGGGCAACTTACCGGCAGCAAGGGTCACCGAATCACGCCCATTTACTCATACAGGGGTGGATTACTGCGGGCCATTCTTTGTAAAAGAAAAAAAACTCCGAAACCGAAGCAGAGTAAAGGTCTACACCGCGGTTTTTGTGTGCCTCGCGGTAAAGGCGGTCCACCTCGAAGTAGTGAGTGATCTCACAAGTGAAGGCTTCATCGCCGCACTCCGAAGATTCATCGCCCGTCGAGGATTCTGCATCAGTCTACACTCGGACAACGGAACGAACTTCGTCGGGGCGAACAACGAGCTACGTGAATTGCGCGACCTCCTGCGCTCTGATGACCACAACAACAGGGTACAAGCCTTTCTGTCTGATCGATTGATCGAATGGCATTTTATTCCACCGCAAGCTCCTCACTTTGGCGGTCTTTGGGAGGCCGCGGTAAAGTCGTTTAAATATCACCTCAAACGCGTCGCAGGTGCTGAGTTCTTCACCTTCGAGAGCTTTAATACCCTTATAATAGAAATTGAATCCATCCTGAATTCCCGACCTCTCACTCCTATTTCATCTGATCCTAATGACCTCCTCGTACTTACACCCGGACACTTCCTGATTGGCGATTCATTTACGAGTCTACGTGAGCGTGATTTCAGGGATGTTCCAGCAAACCGACTCTCCAGCTGGCAGCAAATCCAGAAGGTAAAACAACACTTCTGGGCCCGACGGCATCGGGAATACTTGAACGAGCTGGTCACCCGCAGCAAATGGTCCAGCGGCAGTCACACCATCACAGAGGGCACGATCGTCCTCCTGAGAGAAGACAACATACCCCCGATGCAGTGGGCTCTGGGAAGAGTCACCCAAGTACACCCAGGCTCCGACGGCATTGTTCGTACCGTCACGATTAAAACCGCTACGAACGTGTTGGTCCGGAGCGTGAAAAAACTCGCACCGCTGCCCATTGAAGCCAAAGAAGAAGACTCGGAGGAACCAGCTACCAAGGGAGAACACTCATCTCCCTAATCTAGTTACTAATAATTAATGTCCCTATACATTTACTATTAATTACTATCTTAGTTTAGATTTAAATTGTCATCTTAAATATTATATTTACATTCACTTGATCGTTGTACTCTCAACGGGGGGAGGATGTTCCGCGGAGCATCCTCGAAATAACCATAGATTTAATTTTATAATCCATAGTTTGTAAGACGTTCCGGCGGGCCGTGCGGCTAGCAATTTGCACAAAGGAAAGCCTTTGACAGCAGATGGCTAGCACCGTTTCATGACACACAATTTCAAGGGATGTTTTTGAGGAATCGTTTTGTCTTTTAACTTCTTTAGAATTTGTTTTCTTAATACGTCAGTCACGATCTCAACAGCCAATTGTCCGTGTCATAAAACGTGAATTTCCAGCGGGCCGTGCGCCGGGGTTCGACCGTATCCAGCTCGGGTCACCGCTGACCCCGTCGCAGGTACCAGGCCCAACGGAAATTCCGCGACGTTGCCAAATTTCAGACTTCACTTTCACTTTCACATACCACCCCCTATTCTTCACGAAAGGCGCCAAGGTCGTACGGAACAGGGTGGTGGTAGTCTTCACACGATTTCATTGGTTTCTGTCAATCACCAATCAAAAAATAGACACTTCCTAGAGCTTCCTGGCTGTCTCGGAAGTCTCTAGGAATAATGTCTTATATCAGTCTACCAGCAATCATCACACAGTAACCATCACAGTTTCATTACTTAGAATACCAATAGTCAGTAGTGTAGGGATGACCGAGCGTGAGTGCGTTGTTTGTATGAATGCGTTGTCTGTGTGAATGCGTGAGGGTCTATGACCGGAGCGGTAAGGACCGGCGTGCCAGGTCGAGTGTTTGGGATAGCGCGAAAGATATTGAACGAATGTTTAGTTTTAGTAATCAGGCGAGGAGTGCGTGAGTGCGTGTGTGTTTTCTTCTATCGAAAAGTGTGCATGTATGCAAGATGACATTAGAGTGAATGCGAGGGAGCGAAAGGCAGTATGAATCCAGCGATTGATTGAGCGACATTCTTAGCGTAGCACGTAGCGATATAAAGTATTAATAAATATAGTATAGAACAAAGTCCGTTCGAGTTTACTATCCCTCCTCACATAAATCCCCTACAATTGTGTATATAAAAATTTGGTAATAATTTTCATCAATCTAATTTCAATCATTCTAATACAAAGATTCTATGGAAATAAATCTTTTCTCTTTAACTGATACGACGTCGATAATTTATTGCTGCACCAGCGCTGTTTTCTAGTTGTATTTTTCCCATTGCTGCTCGACTTGGTTGAAATAGGAGAGGCTTACAAACTGATCAGGCCGTAGTGGAAAGAGAAGGAAATCAAATTTCACATATATACAAAAAAAGAGGATAAAAGGAGAGCCTACAATGTACTCATAGGCCTACACAACCAAACAGATATAGTAGATATAAAAAAGGATCTGGAACTACAAAGTATAGTGGCAATAAAAATAAATAAAATGAGGGGAACAACAAAACCAAAATACATGGTCACAGTATCACATGCAACAAATCTTAAGCAGCTGCAAAATAAAATAAAATACACTCCCGTCCATAAATGTCTGGACACTTGGCAATTCAGATAAAAGGCTTATAAATGATATAATAATACAATTACATATTTCTTAACAAAATTGGTGTTAATTGAAAGATCTGTTATCATAGAAAATCTGTAGTATATACTAAATAAAATTCTAGAGGTAAGAGTAAACCGAAAGAATGTAAGGAAAATAATGATCAGAAAAAGGAAACAAAAAAACGGCAATATATAGGAAAATATGAAGCAGAAGGTGGAAATAAGAAAGGAGGAAGCACAGAAAAGCCCGCCAAAGGTAAACTACTATTTTGGAACGTGGCAGGAATAGAAAGAAAAGATAGAGAATTTTGGAAATTTGTGGAGGGATTCGACTATGTAGGATTATTAGAGACTTGGGTGGATCAGAGAAAATGGGAGAGCTTAAGAAAAAGACTGCCAAAAGGATTTGTATGGAGCTGCCAAGCAGCAATAAGAGAGAAGAAGAAGGGAAGACCCCGAGGTGGAATAATAACTGGAGTAAAGGAAAGCTGGGAAATATTGGAAGGGTGCGAACAGGTGGAAGGCTTGGTGGGAAGAAAAATCAGAGTCAAGGAGGAAATATGGAACATATGGGCAGTGTACAGTAACAGAGAGATCGACAGAATAGCAAGAGAGATAGAGGAAAAACTAGAACACATAGGTGAAGAAGTAGCAATAATAGGGGGAGACTTTAATGCGAGGATAGGGGAAGAAGAAAGCTGGTACAGCAGAGGAGCAGAGGAAGAGCAGGAAAAACGAAAATCTAAAGATAAGGTAAAAAACGGGCAGGGGGAAAAATGATGAGAATGATAGAGGATAGGGGGTTACATATTCTGAATGGAAATAAAAGGGAAGACGAGGAGGGGGAGCTTACCTATGTAGACAAGAAAGGGGTATCGGTAATAGACTATGTATTGACCAATTCAAAAGGTTGGGATAGGACAGAAAAATTACAGATAGGTGATAGAATGGACTCTGATCATCTACCATTAACTGTAGGGGTAATGGCGGAGGGAGAGGAGGACTCAGAGGAAGGGCAACTGAAAACGGAGGTAATAAACTGGAATAAGAACGCGATAGAGAGATATAAAGAGAGGACAAGGGGAAGATTATACAAACAGGACGAAGAGGCGACAGAAGATTAGGAAAAGCTAAAAACAGAGATAAAAGAGATGATGGAATCAAGATCAATAAGTGTAAGGAGATGGAAGATAGAACACAAAAGATGATGGGACAGGGAATGCACTAGGGAAAAAAGGGCAGTGGACAGATACTATAAAAAGTGGAAAGTGGGAAAAATTGAGAAGGAAGTTCTTCTACAGAAAAAGGCGGATTTCAGGAAATTATGCGAGAGTAAGGAGAAAAGATGGAAACAAGAAGAGGAAGAGGAGATTAGAAAGGCAAAGGCAGAAAACAAATATGGTCCTATATTAATTAGGAAAGGAAAAGAGAGACAAGTGCCGTAAACAAGATTACAATTGAAACATGGAGAGATCACTTCAAGAAGCTACTGGGGGGGTCAGATGCTAAGTCAGTAGGGGCTAGGAGAGAACAGATCCCAGTAGAAGACGATGAAGAGGACCTGACAGAGGAGGAAATAGAAAAGCAATTGAGAGAACTAAAGAAAAAGAAGTCGCCAGGATGGGACAACATCCCAAATGAGGCATGGGTACACTGTGAAGGCAATACAAGGGACAAATTGAAGGAGGTAATCAGGAAGGTGTGGGCAGGAAAGGGCCTCCCGGAAGATTGGAAAAGCGCGGCGATAGCCACCATATTTAAAAAAGGGGACGAAAATGACACAGGAAATTATAGACGAATAAGCCTTCTATGTACAGCGTATAAAATATATGCGTGGCTACTGAACGAAAGGCTTAAGAAAGATGTAGAAAATAAAAGAATCCTGCCAGAGACGCAAGCAGGGTTCAGAAAACACAGAGAGGCAGTGGATACACATACATACTGCAAAACACGTTGTGGAGAGGGAGACTAGAAAGCAAAAAGGAAAGATATACGCAATGTTCGTCGACCTAAAAGCCGCGTTCGACACTGTGAAGAGAACCAAATTATGGGAATCCATGGAGAAGTGCGGAGTGAGAAAAGGGTTAACAGAAAGAGTAAAGGAGATATACGAGGAGACGAGAAATGTAGTCAGAACGAGAGAAGATGAGTCTGAGGAGTTCTGGACGGGGGAAAGACTGAGGCAAGGATGCCCGCTCAGCTCGACCCTGTTCACAATATTTATCGCAGACATGGAGGGCAAGCAGGAGGGATTAGAGTAGGAAGTGAGAAATTCTGGTCTCTAGCTTATGCAGATGACGTAGCGGTAGTAGCGACCAGAGAGGAAGAACTAAGGGAAATTATAAAAAGATTGGAAAAGTATTTAGATAAACAAGAACTGTTACTGAACGTGGGAAAGACGAAGGTAATGATTTTCAGGGGTGGGGGAGGGAGAGCGAAAGGAGTAGATTGGAGATGGAAAAGTAAAACGGTGGAAGAAGTCAAGGAATTTAATTACTTGGGAGTAAGATTTCAGAGGAACGGTAACATGGCTTGGGGGGAGGGAGAGCGAAAAGAGTAGATTGGGGATGGAAAAGCAAAACGGTGGAAGAAGTCAAGGAATTTAATTACTTGAGAATAAGATTTCAGAGGAACGGTAACATGGCTGGACACATAAAGGAAAGGATAAAGAAGGCAAACGTGACATTGAACCAGGTTAGGGACATGCTGGTACTTGGTGTACTGATGTATATGGTAGAACTGTGGGGTTTTAAGGAGAGAGCCGAAATAGAAAAGATACAAGTAAGATACATAAAATGGACGCTTGGCTTAGACATCCGCACACCCAGACTACTTGGTGCTGGAGGAATCAAAGAGAGAGAAATTAAGAGTAAAAGCAGGAATTAAAGTTTGGAAATTTGAGGAGGGAGTAAGGAAGGGCGTAGGAAGGAAAATAGTCAAGGAATGTCTGAAGGGAAAGGAAGCAAATAAAGAACAAACTAGAACCGGAAAAGAGAGAGAGGAGTACTTAAAAAGAAACGGATTAAGTCAAGCGGGGGTGGATGAGTTGAGAAGAGAAGGAAGAGAGGTAACGGAGAGGATAAGGAGAAGAGACAAAGAAGTGCAACAACAGAGGCAATACACAAAAATAGAACAATCCAAATACAACATTAGGTACAAATACATCAGAACTATAGGACTACCAGAATACTTGAGCAAAGAAGGAAGAGGCCAGAAGTTAATAGCCCAAGCGAGATGCGGGAATTTAGAAAACTGGAACAAGTACTGGGAAGAGGAGGAAGGAAGGAGAGATGCGATTTGTGTGATGATAGATTCGGAAATCTGGAACATTTAACAAGGGACTGCAAAGAAACCGACAGGGATATCAGGATGGAAGACGTAGCGAATGGGAGACAGGACAGAAAGATTGTAGAGTGGCTCGAGAAACTGAAAAAGGAGAAAAAAGAAAGAGTGGCTGAGAACACCAAAGAGAATATTAAAGTATAAGGGAGGGGTAACAATTAATAGGTAATAAGTAGGGCGATAAGTTAGTAGAGTACGAGGGAATGTGAATGGAAGAGAGAGAGAGAAAGAGAGAGAACGAAACCGATTGGACCAATCGCGGCAATCTTTCAACGTGTTTCTTTAAAGTTTCTGGCTGAATTTCGCTCCAGCTTCTTTGTAGTTGTGCCCACTGCTCTTTTTTGGATTTTGGGCACTTAATTTTCTTTTTTGGATCTACCTCGTCCCATAATTTTTCGATGAGATTGAAATCCGGTGATTGTGGAGGTCACTGCATAATTTTAATGTCATTATTAGTTTCTAATTCCCTTAAATAATGAATGCACCCTTTAGCACTATGTTTGAGGTCACTGTTATGCATGAAAATAAAATTGCGTCCAATAATTTCCTTTCCTAATGGCACCTAATGGTGTGGTTTTTCATGGTGTCCAAATATTGCTCTATACGCATTATACGTTCTACTTTTACTAAATCACCGACATTATTGTCCCTAAAACAACCCCACACCATTGTTGAGCCATAACCATGTTTCACTGTGGGCACAATACAATCTGGATTATATTTTTCCGTCACTTTCCAACGAACGTAACAAACGCCGGTTGCTACCAAAAACTTGAAACTTGGATTCATCCGTCCAAAGTGCCATTTCCCAATCTGAAATGGTCCAATTTGAATATTCTTTAGCCCATTCCAACCTCTTCTTTTTATTTTGAGGCCTCAACAGCGGTTTCTTTATTGCCACACACCCTTGAAAACCTTTCTGTAGCAATCGCTTTTTCACTGTGGCGACTCCAATAGCATCCGCTCTAGTCTTATTCATTTTCATTGTGATCTCTAGTGCAGACATTCGCCTACTGCGTTTGCTTAAGGTTTCTATATAGCGATCCTCTGCATGACTTGTCTTTTTGGGTCTACCTGACCTTTTTTTTTACCAAAAATTCTCCATATTACTAAAATTCACTACGGTATCATGTACCGTTTTCTTTGAAATTTTTGTTTTTCAGCTATTTGCCGAATGAAATAGCGTTCCTTCGCCAACAATAAAATAACTGCACGTTTATCTGTGACTAATTCTTTCCTTGAGCCCATAGTTGTAACTGGTAGCACTGTTAGTGTCAAATTGAAGACAACAGGAGTCTTGCATCGCGTCCGTCTCATGTTTAGCAGTCTTAAGGGGTACAGCATTTTACCAAATATAATGAAAACTCTAGTTCTAGTCAGATAACAAACGTATTAAATTATATAGTGTTAGGAAAGCGGAGATAAAATCATCTAACTCTAAATTCTTCATGCTCACCGATACGAACGATTTCGCACCATTTTTACGATAGCAATGTTTTCACATTATTTACTAATATGAATCTTACATATTATGTAAAATAGTTCTTCTATGATAACAGACCTTTCAATTAGTATCAATTTTCTTAAGAAATAATTGTATTATTATATCATTAATACGCTCTTTACCTGAATTTGCTAGGTCCGGACGCTTATGGATGGGAGTGTACATATGTTATACTAAAATACTGTGGGAGGAATACATCAACAACAGAAAATTAACGCAGTGTCATAGATGCCAAGAATGGGGCTACTCTGCATCAAACTGTAACCCAGTGTGTGTAAAATGTACGGAGAATCACCTCACAAGTGACTGTAGAAAACCGCAAAACGAACCAGCAAAATGTGCCAATTCTAAAGAAAACCACCTGGCAAATGCCACTATATGCATTCCATACAGAAGTAGATTGGAATAGGTGGAAAACAGAAAAATAATGAATCAACAAAATAAAACATCAACAAGGACCAAGACTTTTAATTTAGACACAAGATCAAAACAACAATTCCCTCAGTTGAGAGCACCAAGAACTCTTGAAACAAGCATCCAAAATCATGTGGAAAATGTATGGACACAAAACCAGAGTACTGCACGACTGTTACCACAGTGAGGAGGGAAGATTCAACTGGAGAAATAGCGCAACTAATCAGCCTAACTGAAGAAATCAGTAAATTAAGTAAAAACATAAATATGACAAGTATGTTAGCTGCAGTCAAATAATTAAATGTGAAATTAGGTAGCTGCCACACAAAAATAGAAAAGTTTGAGATATTTGTGCAATTCTGTCAACAGATAGAATGAACAAACCTCTCAGAATACGTACATGGAATGCCAACGGCATTAGAAACAAACTAGGAGAAATAATACATTTTATCTAGTGAAAAAATAGACATAATGTTAATAAGCAAAATTAAACTAAAAGAAACAGAGTGCCTCAAAATAAAAACTATGCTACACTTAAAAAATGCAGACATAATGTTGCAGGAGGAGTTGCAATACTAAGCAAACAATGTATACGGTACAAAACTATTGCAATAAGCCACCGGATCTCTATAGAATATGTAGGTATTACATTAGTAAATAACGTTAGTATAGTAGCTGTATACAGGGTGTCCCAGGTTTTAATGGCCAAACGTTGTCAGTATATTCTATGGGTCGAAATAAAAAAAAATGTTATACAAACATAGGTCTGAGGCGAGTGAGGAACGTCGTTACCCTGTTTTCACCTCAATTTATTAAAGTATAAGTGTATGGTCGGCGTACAATTGGTCCAGAAAATACAATCGTTTACTTTGCTAGTTGTCCCGGCGGCAGCGGTTCGGCGGGTACGTCGCGATGGTCGGTAAAGGAACAAACTGTCTGGAGGTGTAGGTGTACTGGGTTTTTATATTGTGAGGACAGGGAGACAGGAGTAGCGATAGATAAAGATAGAAGTGGAGAAAGTGGTGGAAACGGAAAATTCGTTCGTCCTCGTGCGAACCTGGATGCCACATGTGCGCTTCTTAGGCTACTCGAGGACGAAGGCAAGTCTTAACCCGGGGAGAGACAAAAGAACGGAAACTAAAATCTGAAGGAATTGGAAAAGAGAAAATTCGCGTGGAAGAATAGAACGAGGTTTGGTAAGGATTTGTTGACGACGACATACCCGCCACAGGTCTTTTAGAGCTTTGTTAAAAAGCTATGGCGATAATATGAAATGAAGGAAACAATAGCAGACTCACGGTTACTGCGATGTTCTCTTCATTTCATATTATTGTCATAACTTTTTAACGAAGCTCTAAAAGACCTATGTTTGTATAACATTTTGTTTTTATTTCGACCCATAGAATATACTGACAACGGTTGGCCATTAAAACTTGGGACACCCTGTATAACAATCCTAGAAATTATTTTAAAAGTGAGGATCTAAAGTACCTGCTAGATGTAATCAACAAAGTGGTATTAATAGGGAACTTAAACGTGCGACTGCCATATAGATAACAGAAATGGAAAAACTTTATACAAATATGCACAAGAAAATGTCTGTACCATCATGTATCCTAATGAGCCAACACACTACCCAGCAAATAATATGACACCTACAACCATAGACATAGCAATTAATAAAAATGTATGTAACATCTCATAACTAGAAGTTAAAAATAACCTAAATTCTGATCATAGACCAGTACTCTTTCAATTAAGAAATAAAACAAATGAAAAATTAGAGAAAAGAGTATGTAACTACAAAGGAATAAATTGGAAAGAATTCCGGAGAGTTAGATAAAGTAATTGAAATTAACAGTAAAATATCCACCAAGCCAGAATTGGAAACTGCAGTGGAAAACCTCACAAACAAAATTAAATCAACCATGTTACGCGGCACATACCTACACTACCCCAAGGGGAAAGAGACCTCCATAAACCGGGTCAGGATTTCTAAATTTTACATCGTTCAAATATTTCTCCAAATCCACAAAGAACAAGAATATCACATCTCAAATATGAATATACTAAACAAATACATATAATTAGAAACAAAATTGTAGAGTACAGAAATGAAAAATGGGAAACCAAGTTTAAATCCTAGTTTAAATCCAGAAAATTACTCTTTGTGGAAAATGATCAAAACATTTGTTACGTACGCAGACTAGCCGACATGGCGGCGCCGAGACAACCGCCTAGAGCTCACCCCCTTGAGATAAACGAACGCGCTTCGTTCTCATGGGAAAATTAGGGCCCCCACCACCCAAAAAATACAGATTTTTGGGTATATAAGGGCATGATTTTCGAGGCTCTCGGGCAGTCACAGTTCAGAATTACTCTGAACTTTAAAGTAGAGCAGTATCTGTATAGTCGCCATTTGACACCAGCAAGATCGGGCTCAATTCCCTTTCAAGCAACCAAGTATAATAGTAAACTCGTAAGTGTCAACTAGACATACTTGTCTACGACGTCCCCGCGTACTCACCGTGTAAAGTCGAGATATTTGACACCAGCAAAATCGGGCTCAATTCCCTTTCAAGCAACCACGTATAATAGTAAACTCGTAAGTGTCAACTAGACATACTTGTCTACGACGTCCCCGCGTACTCACCGTGTAAAGTCGAGAAGGAAGATTCTTGCTCAGCCAAGAATCAACCATTATAATTCATATTTAAACCATTGTAATCTTATTGTAAACTCATTCAATTGTAGCGTGTAACTAGTGCGCGCCAATAGAGAGTAAGTCACACCTAGGCCCGCGCCAATAGCAAATAATATTAACACGCACCAATAGGGTGCGAGCGTAATTAGTAAATTAGGTACCTGAAGCGTGTACCGATAGGGCACTCTCCACGGTCCGCGCACAGGAAAAGGGCGTATATAAGGACGCCCGAAAAATGGCAAAACAGGTAGTCCGGGACAGCGAACTGAGGAAACCCTGTACTCGATGTAACTAAACATTTAAACCAGCGACTCTGTAACGACGAATAAATCTTGTTCAACACAACATTGCACGCTTACGATTGGTGTGTGGTTTGAGGACTAACGAACCCACACATTGGTGACCCCGACGTGATCTTGTGGACGAACAAGTAAAAGGATTTTCGAATACCAGGAAAGCAACATGGCCACGACAAGGGAAACGACCAGCACCTCTGCAGAAGTCGCAAGAGTCGGTATACGTGTGCCTCCCTTCTTTCCTTCGAACCCGAATCTATGGTTCGCACAGCTCGAGGCGCAGTTCAATCTCAACGGCATAACGGCGGACAACACCAGATACTGGTACGTCATGTCCAGCCTGGAAAGCAGGTATGCGGAAGAAGTGATGGACATCATCACGAACCCACCAGCGGACAACAAATACGGGACGCTAAAAAAAGGAACTGACGACACGACTATCGGTGTCGCAGGAGTAGAAAACCCGGCAGCTCTTGGAACACGAAGAAATGGGAGACCGAACACCGTCGCAATTTCTGCGACACCTCCGAGGGTTGGCCGGTGAAGCTATACCGGTCAGCCTGCTGAAGACGCTGTGGACAGGAAGGCTACCAAGGAGCCTGCACCCAATTCTCGCAACCCAGGCAGACGACGTCCCACTGGATAAATTGGCCATCCTGGCGGATCGAGTGCACGAGGCGACCGCAGCCCCGCGGATCGCAAGGATCGACGCAACATCAGAGCTAGAGGAGTTGCGACAAGAACTAGCCGCAATGCGCCTGGAACGAGGCCGTGCACGTTCTCGCGAAAACCCACGAGAAAGAAGAAGGAGAAGGCGTTCCCGCAGCCCGCGTTTCGATCGTAACGCCGGAATTTGTTGGTACCACTGGCGGTTCCGGCAACGGTCAACGCGGTGTACTCCACCCTGCAACTGGCAACAGCAACAGGGAAACGAACGGGCCAGTCACTAAATACGGCGGTTGGTGACGGGCCAGTGACGCGCCGACTATTTGTAACAGACGCGACATCGAAGACGTCTTTTCTCGTGGACACTGGTGCGGATGTGTGCGTTTTTCCGCGTTCGCGAGTGCGGGAAAGGCGTGAAAAGTGCACTTACAAACTATATGCCGCGAACGGATCCGTAATCTCGACATACAGAACGATTCTGCTAACGTTGGACCTTAGGCTACGCCGGGCATTCACGTGGCGTTTCGTAGAGGCCGATGTCGAGCACGCGATAATCGGAGTGGATTGTTTAGTGCACTATGAATTGTTGGTGGACGCGCGGAACCAGCGCTTGGTGGACAATACAACGACGATGACCTACCCAGGCCGAGCAGCAAACGACGCCGGACCTTCAATAAGGACGATCATCGAAACTACGCCGTACCACCAGCTCCTAGCCAAGTATCCGGACCTCTGCCGACCAACGGGAATCAGCCGAGAGGTCAAGCACTCGACCCGCCACCACATCCAAACGACGCCAGGCCCACCTGTCTTCTGCCGTCCGCGACGCCTCGCGTCGGACCGTTTCAAGGCAGCACGGGCCGAATTTCAGGAGATGCTCCACCAAAACATCATCCGGCCATCGAAAAGTCCATGGGCCGCGGCGCTCCATATAGTGCCGAAGAAGGACGAAGGATCGCGACCGTGTGGTGATTACCGTGCACTAAACGCACGAACAGTGCCGGATAGGTACCCTATCCCACACATCGAGGACTTTACGCAGACACTGGCAGGGAAGACAATCTTCTCCACAATTGACCTAGTACGAGCCTACTACCAAATTCCGGTAGCCGAAGAGGACATAGAAAAAACCGCAATAACCACCCCGTTTGGTTTGTACGAATTTCCTCGGATACCTTTCGGGCTACGAAACGCTGCCCAAACCTTCCAGGGGTTCATGGACGAGGTCCTAAGAGGTCTGGATTACGCGTACGCCTACCTGGATGACATCTTGGTAACATCAGCCAACGAAGAAGAACACCGGGAGCATTTGGACACGCTTTTCGCGCGGCTCAATGAATACGGGATTATAGTGAATTCCGCGAAGTGCGTGTTCGGGCAAAAAGAAGTGCGTTTTCTGGGGTATACGGTCAACCAACATGGAACGCGACTGCTGAAGGACCGCGTCCAGGCTACAACGGAGTTTCCACAACCTAAGAGCATCAGGGAACTTCGCCGTTTCCACGGTATGATCAATTTCTATCGACGTTTCATACCGAGGGCGGCGACGCTGCAGAAGCCTCTGAACAAGCTCTTGGAGGGACCCAAGAGGAAGGGAGACTCTCCAATAGAGTGGACGGACGCGGCAGAAACAGCCTTCAAGCAGGTCAAGGCGGAACTGGCCGACGCGGTAATGTTGGTGCACCCCAGGGACAACGCGACGCTGGCGATAACGGTGGACGCTTCGGACGTCGCGATAGGCGCGACCCTCCAACAATACGTCGAGGACGAGTGGCAGCCGCTCGGATTCTTCACTAAAAGCCTTTCCCCGGCGCAGCGTGAGTACAGCACATACGACAGGGAACTGTACGCTGCTTACGCTGCGACGAAACGGTTCAGGCACGCCGTGGAAGGACGAAGCCTCGTCATCTTCACGGAATAGCATATTAGCGGAAAAGAAAACATCGCGGAGGACGCTTTGTCAAGGGTGGAAGCGGTGTCAGCGGCAATCCGGTACGAGGAAATCGTGGCAGCTCAGAAGAGCGACGAAGAATTGGAGACCCTCCTACGTTCGCAAGGTCACTCTCTGCAAATGCAGAGAATAACATGGCCGGACAAAGAGGAAGGGATCTTCTGCGACGTCGCGCATGGAAAAGCTCGTCTATACATTCCCGGCTGCCTGAGGAAGAAAGTCTTCGATAGCCTCCACGGTTTATCACACCCTGGAGTCCGGGCAACGAAGAAGCTGGTCACCAGGAAGTTCGTCTGGCCGACGGTCACGAAAGATTGCGTAACCTGGGCAAGATCGTGTGTGCCATGCCAACGGGCAAAGGTGACGAGACATGTGAAACTACCGTCGGGAAAATTCGACGTAACCAGTGAACGATTCGAACATATCCACGTGGATATAGTCGGACCGTTGCCCATTTCGCAGGGATTTCGCTACTGGCTCTCGTGCGTGGACCGGTATACGCGGTGGCCAGAGGCGATACCGATGGAAGAGGCAACGGCGGAAAGCGTGGCACGAGCTTTGGTGAGCGGCTGGATTTCCAGATACGGTGTACCGAGGAAAATCACAACGGA
>NW_017100171.1:48680-53832 GCF_001263275.1 Habropoda laboriosa
CTCCCCCGGGTCGGGGCGCAAGTCATGGCGCGGTGGGGCTCTGGTAGTGTTCGCCCAGCGAGATCCCGTAGTCCCATCGTCGCGCCCGACGAGGGTCGCCGTGGGGGTTTTAGTCGGTAAAAGTCCGACACTACCCCGTCCCCTTCCCCAGGGGGCGGGGTGTCCTATGAGGATTTCCCCCACGTAAAAAAAAAAAAAAAAGGTACGGCGATAACGCAAGATACATCCATGACATGGAACAGGATGTATTGGAAAACTTCCTCGACGGACTAGCCTGGAGGACGTCAACCCTTTAACAAACAAATCAGAACACTTGACGACGCCTTCGACGCGGTACTTCAAGTGTACTTCAGCGAGGACGAGACAGCAAATCGAGCTGAGGGTTACAAACCCGGAGGTAAAGGAAGGCTATTTACCCCTCATAAAAACACCGGAGAAGGTCTACATTGGCGAAGCCGCCGTGTGCAACCACAACGGTACCTGCCATGTATTGGCCACCAATACACAGGAAAAGGACGATGAATTCGAACTAGAGCCGCAGCACCTGCAGCCGTACGATATCCTGAGTTCATCTGATGACAATATGTACCAACCTCAATCGCAGTGCAAAGGAGATCGAAAGGCGCAGATACGAAAAATTTTAAACACAGACCACCTTAACAAAGAAGAAAAATATCATGTATATAATATTATAGAGGAATTTCAAGACAGATTCTATCTATCTGCCGACAAACAGGAACGCAAGAGATCGTCAGAAAACAGCATTTACTACACCACACGGGCACTACAAATTTGCAAGAATGCCGTTCGGTTTAAAAAATGCGCCCCCGACTTTTCAACGCCTGATGGACCAGGTCTTAACTGGGCTTCAAGGAACAGAACTCTTCGTCTACCTGGACGACATCGTAGTTTACTCATCCTCACTTCGGGAACACGAAATAAAAATCAAAAAATTATTCAACCGACTCAGAAAACACGGACTCATTCTACAAACGGATAAATGCCAATTTCTACGGAAGGAAGTAACATATTTAGGACACATAGTCTTAGCCGATGGAGTAAAACCGGATCCCAGAAACCTACAAGCAGTGAAGGAATTCCCCACACCAAAAACACAGAAAAATATCCAACAATTCATAGGTTTAACAGCATATTACCGACGATTCATTCAGGATTATTCAACTAAAGCCAGACCACTAATCAAACTACTAGAGAAAGGAGTGCGATTCAATTGGACATCGGAGCAACAAACCAGCTTCGAAGAACTGCGGAACGAACTGTGCACACAACCAATCCTTCAATACCCGGATTTTAGTCAACCATTCATCATCACTACAGACGCTTCAGACTTCGCAATCGGAGCCATCCTGAGTCAGGGAGAAATAGGACGAGATCTACCGATCGCTTACGCATCCCGTAGCCTAAACAAAGCAGAGCAAAACTACTCTGCAACCGAGAAAGAATGTCTCGCCATGGTTTATGCTGCCCAGTACTTCAGACCATTTGTCCTCGGAAGAAAATTCACCCTGGTCACCGATCACAGACCTCTCGTCTGGTTACACTCAGTAAAGGACCCCACATCGCGTTTAGTCAAGTGGAAGCTAAAATTGTTGAAATACGAATACGAAGTTGTACACAAAGCTGGAAAAACCAACAAAAACGCAGACGTATTATCCCGCAACCCAATCTGTTTACCACTTATAATACCAAGAGGAGACAAAGAATTCAAAATCCATATTCCGTCACCAAGCGAGGACAGTGCCAGAGATGTGCCGCAGCCACATCTCCGTGCACATATCCCCCCACTCGTATACCTTCCAATTCAAAGAGTATAAGAACCCAGAATACAAAAATTTCTCACAGTTTTTGCAATGCCTTCCGAAAGTACGCAGACGGAGTGCAACAAGGGACACCGGACCATCGCGGTCCAAACAGGCCACCAGGGTCATCGGATCCAAGAAGTAAGACGGGGAACCTTGGTACGCCCCAAGGAAAATTTCACCCCTTTCCAAGGGACCTACGTACCGGGAAAATGGACACAGACACCGTGACCTCGCAAGCCCAATGCAGCAACATCCACCAGGGATCAGGACGAAGGAGCCCCAGAGTATATCTGGGAATGTTCGACCGTACCGAGGACTCGAACAATGGAGCCCTACCATATTCACAAATAATATATTTTCCGTAAATTGGTCTCTCTCCTCGCCATCAGCAAATTGTTTTATTACCTTAGAAAGTCGAATACCCTACATCTGGACACCACATGCACTACACTCATAAACCACCTTCCGACCTCAGGATTTTCCCATTTCCTAATATAACAATTTTAGCAACAATTTCCCCACTTCGACTCCACCAGACAAACCCTACCACACGTCCCAAACACCAATCAACCGATACTCCCACCACTTCTCACACATTTCACACCACCAATACAGTACACACCGAACTTATAAAAACACAAACACACACAGAAAAATTCAGATTCTATCAGAGATTCTATCACCAACTTTGAGACATCACGAAAAATAAAAAGTAACAGTCACCACCAATCAGCCAGTATTTGTCTATCGTGTAAAACATATATCTCTTTTTCACCCACCACAAATCTCATCTACAAATTTAAACAGCACTCGTGCCATTAGTTTGCCGCGAGAGCAGTTCATGAATTCTTTGCGCCCCGGTCGAATTAAGCATCGCGTAGCGAAGTTCGCAAATCACGAACAGGGAGAATGGCCTCCTCCTGGCGTTCATCACAGATGACAACATACGCGGGTGGATGCCCGGCCAATCCCACAAACGCCAAAGGACTGGAGGGGATGCGGGATAGATTTCTGGGTATATAAGGCCCAACCGAGACATCAATCGTCAAGATGTGTTTCCTGAGAAAGCAAGCCTCGACAAGCGCAGCGCGCTTCCAGCATTTCCTTACAATGCTGGCAACGACGTTTTGTACAACGAGAACGTTTTACACCAGCATGACTGACGATGTCATTTGCGCAAAATGCGCAAAAAATACTCTGACGACAGGCGAGGAGTTCAATGAGCACCACCCGGCCCGTTGGGAATCAACTCTCAAATGCAGCCAATGCAGAGAAACAGTGGCAGTGAACCGCAGAGCCACGGACTGCGAGGACTGCAGGGAGGCGCTACTACAGCAGCTACCGCAACCGGAGCAGCCCCCCAAACAACCAACACTACGCCAGTCCGCGATGCAAGACCGGAAATTCCAGGAGATGCTGGACGCAAACTGGTGCTCCAGATTCACGATCTTCGGCACGGACGAGCACACCCTGTGCATGACCTGCGCCAAGGACCTAGAGCACCCGGACAGACAAGATGGACACGAGCCAACCCGGACCCCGGCGACCAGCCCTTGCGATAACTGCGGAGCAACAATCAACGTCATCCGGAGCGCACGCGAGTGCGAGGAATGCGCCTTGCCAGAAGGCTAACCCACTACAGACGCCATCAGGTACGGCGCTAATTAGGAGACGACCTTCCACCGGCTAACCACTGGGGACGTCTGAGCGGGGCAACGACCGCATGGACAACTCAGCCGACCAGACGGACACCCCTTGTAAACCTAAGCTCTTTCCTTTTATTATACACTTTCATATATTAATTTTTATTACACATTTTTATTACACTACATTTATACCTCAACACATACTCTTATACATATATATTATTATTTTTAACTATAATTATAAACTCGACGCCCCTCGTGTCGGTTTAAAATTGCAGAAGCATCGTAATAAACGATGTTCCCTCTAAGGGGGGAGATGTTACGTACGCAGACTAGCCGACACGGCGGCGCCGAGACATCCGCCTAGAGCTCACCCCCTTGAGATAAAGTAAACGAACGCGCTTCGTTTTCATGAGAAAATTAGAGCCCCCACCACCCAAAAAATACAGATTTTTGGGTATATAAGGGCATGATTTTCGAGGCTCTGGGGCAGTTACAGTTCAGAGTTACCCTGAACTTTAAAGTAGAGCAGTATCTGTATAGTCGCCATTTGACACAAGCAAGATCGGGCTCAATTCCCTTTCAAGCAACCAAGTATAATAGTAAACTCGTAAATGTCAACTAGACATACTTGTCTACGACGTCCCCGCGTACTCACCGTGTAAAGTCGAGAAGGAAGATTCTTGCTCAGCCAAGAATCAACCATTATAATTCATATTTAAACCATTGTAATCTTATTGTAAACTCATTGAATATTATTAGAATATAGTTATTATAGAATTGCTCAGCCTATATTCAATTAACCATCTCCTTGTAACATTAGTAACGAAATAGTTAAACTCACAAAGGATATATCTTAACCGCTCGAGGTTTATCCGACATTACGATAGGTACTGTCCTCACGACCACCAAACCTTTTCCATCCTTGGGAGAAAGGCGTATTACCCACATACGCCGAAGGTTCCTGTTGAGGCCGATCTCACATACAATCGAAACCCCATTATTCGGTGTTCCCTTTCAATATAGCATTTAATTTTCTCTCCTAAAACGACACGCCATAAACCAGTTCAGAGTTTAACTGTTGTAAATAGCGTCAATCTTCTATGAACCTCTGAACTGGCCCGTAGCAATAATGAGTTAATGAAGCCATCGACCATCGGTTACCTTCCATAATGTCTTCGACGAGCACCTTCGTCCTTTGTTCACGGATTAACATTTTTCGCCTTTGAATTTAGTTTTCGCATGTTTAGTAGGGTCAAGGCGCTTCATAAGGTTATTACCTGCTACGGTCGAGACACGCGGAATTTCCCTGACGTCATTCGAAGGTGCCCTCGATACCTAGGGGTGAGCAAGGGACTTGGAGACGGTCAGCTTGGGGGTGATTGCCACCAATCAAAAAACCCGACCGTCTTCCCTTTCCAACTTAAAAATTCAGTATACCGACCAATCCGCGTGTCTCATCCCCCGTCACTGCCCTCCGCACGCACTATTTAAGGATAAGTTTGCGCGGAGCACGGACAATCAGTTAAAAAAAATCGAAAATCAATCAAAGGGACTCGAAAAAAAAGGAAAGGGACACTATCGAAACAAATCGTACATAGCCATACCATAACGACTAAAATCAATCGTTTCAACCAGGCTTAGAATTATTAAGTTAAAACTAAGTCAGAGTGCTCGCGAGAA
>NW_017100171.1:53898-104324 GCF_001263275.1 Habropoda laboriosa
TACGCCGAAGGTTCCAATCCTGTCGGATTTGTTGTCAACAACGTATCACCTTCATACGGTGAACGTTTTGACCGATCCACAAACCCAAACCAATATTACGCTCCGTGTGAGGACACAACAAGCGTAACTCGTAACACATTAAAAAAGAAATATCAGCCAATCCCTGCACTATCGGACAGTGCCTCTACAGCCATAAAAAATAAAGATAAAACAGAAATTATAACAACAGTTTGAAAAGGCACATAAGATAGACCTAATCAACAACACATGCGAACAGGAACAAATCATAGAAACAGTAGAGAATTACTTTTGGGAAAATGAATTAGAAAGAGAGGATTGGAAAAAACATATCACGTCCTCTAAAGAACCAACAAATATAATCAAGTGTCTTCCATCTTTAAAAGCACCAGGCAGAGATAACATACAAAACATAATTCTCAAAAATCTTAGTAGAAAAGCAATAGTTCAACTAACGTACATCACTAACTCTATATTTAGATTAAGTCACTTTCCACAAAGTTGGAAAACAGCTTATGTTATTCCGATACAAAAACCAGACAAGCCTGCAGACAAACCTAGTAGTTATAGGCCAATAAGTTTACTTCCGACAATGGGTAAAGTTGTAGAGAAAATTATACTATGTAGGATAAGTGTTGTCTTTCTATTAACTTATATATATATATATATATATTTAATCTTATAATGTACATTCAGTCGTATATTACTATTATTACACTATCCACCAAGGCACGCTGAGCATAACTCAACCCGCACAAAACGCACAGCACGCACATGGCACCCCAGCCACTCGACCGCCAAACAAAGGGACGCCGGCCGGGGCCTGCGATGCTCACTTCATTGGCGCGAAGATACTGACTTCCTGGTGCGAACTTCAACCATAAGAAAACATGAAGAAAAGCAGAAATTAACAATAAGTCAGGAATTTGGTTTCCGCAAAAAAAAACATAATACAATGCAGTATAGCATAATAAAAAGCATAATACAAGTGAGCAGAATAACAAATGATATAATTATGTACTATAATGATAATAAAGTCACAGCAATGCTATTCTTGGATATACAGGGTGTCCCGTTAAGAGTGCAACACCCGGAAATGGGGGGTTACTGGGGTCACTCTGAACAACATTTTCCTTTACCAAAATGTTGGTTGAAGCTTCGTTTTTGAATTATTAATGAAAAACACTGGCCAATCAGAGCGCGCATAGAGCCCGCGCTCAACCACGGGAGCGCTGACTCTCATCCGCGCGCGATCGTAAACAAAGGCATTGGCACAGCGTGGGTACCGAGGGAAGCGTGCGGCAATTGTTACATTATCTTAAATTAAGAATAATCTGGAATTATTCGTTATTCATGAATAACAAATAAACTAATAAGTCGTTTAACACGTTGAATGCCGGATCAATTCTACGTAACTTTCCACGGTGCCGAAAAGAATTTTTTATTTTAATACAACACATTGCAATATGCATAAATAATATGTCAATAGTTAGAAATAAAACTATTTAAATATGCTGTGTGATGCATTAGGTGAAAATTTTACAAATACTACCATTTATTCAAATTAAATGCTTTTACTAATTTTGAGACCGCCGGTCACCGATGACCCCCACAGCACTCAACTGCCGTGTTAATAACTGTTTTCGATACTTCGTTATCCGAAAGGAATAAAGTATTTTATTACTTATGAAAAACCCATTCGTCCACAAATTAACCTGCTTCGACGGAAGTGGGTCATTGTGCCGATCCTGACATTTCAAGGCAACCCTCAACAGATGATGCTACGGCCGGGTTGGTGAACTCACTTCACTGCACAGTCACTTGTACTGTTTTCGACGATATTATAAAAAATAAATCGTTGCTACATCGTAATCGCAAAATAGCCAAACTTTCAAACGTTCAATTTTTCTTCTACGCGTACGCTCTTGTTCACGATAGCGCGCGGGTGAATCTCTGTTCGCCCGTGCCTGAGCGGGGGGTCTACGCGCGCTCTGATTGGCCAGTGTTTTTCGTTAATAATTAAAAAACGAAGCTTCAAACAACATTTTGGTCAAGAAAAAAATTATTCAGAGACACCCCAGCAACCCCGCATTTCCGAGTGTTACACTCTTTACGGGACACCCTGTATAGATACACGTTAATTTATTTATGTGTTCGCTAACTTAATTATTTATTTATCTTATTTATTTTATTGTTACTCCTATTATTAGGATTATATTATTATTATTTATTTCCATACATGCTTGCATCCAAGCCTCTTTACAGCTTCTGTTATTGTAGTACATAGTAGACATACTGGTCACAATGGACATTTTCTCTCAAATAGCAATATCCTCCACAACACAACATATTACATCGAGCACATAGATAGGTGTAGCGAAACATACGATACTTTCCACCAGATGGAGGCACTCCTGCCAGAGAGTTAGCGTTTTTAAGTAATCATGTAATAAAACAAAAAGCATGCAAAAGTTACACTCTTTTGAAACTGTCTGGCGTGATAGTGAACGTGTTAATAAGTAAATGTTGTTCAAATTATGTCGTGTTTGATGTCATTTTCATCAGAAAAATCTCATCAATATGTTAAGAAGAATTTCGGGATAAAAAAACGTAAAATTAAAAAAGTTGGTATTTAAATCGCTTGGTTGCCTCGACTCACGTTTCATCCTTATCTTTTATTCGCTGTCCTTGTCTATGTTCGGCAAAGTACAAAGGCGGGCGCGAGGCTCAAAAACATAGTCCCTGACTCTACAAGTGTCAGGTTTAGGTTCCTTGCGGACTGACACTTGTGGAGAATTTACTGTATATCTATTATGGTACCCCACATCCAAGTGGCAAAGCACATGAAAGTTCAGGAATATTTATAAAAAAAAAACAAAACAATCACAAATAAATTCGTATCAATCAGAAAAAATACAAGCTACAACAGTTAACGTAACACTAAACACGTACGATATCAACATCTCGGCAATATACTGTCCACCAAAACATGCAATAACAACTGACGAATACGACAACTTCTTCAAAACCTACAATGTAAAATTTTTACTACTAGGGGACCTCAACGCGAAACATAGCTACTGAGGATCCAGAATAAAAAACCCTAAAGGGAATACACTATTTCGTTATATTATGGAGAATGGATTTAAGGTCTGCTCATCAGGAAGACCCACGTACTGGCCAACGGATAGAAATAAAACTCCGGATATCTTGGATATTGCAATCACTAATACAAACTTACACATAAAAGCAAGAGAATCATTTGAACTACATTCAGACCACACACCTACAATATTCGAATTAGAACAGGACGCAGTAACAGATGAAAAGATAATACTAACAAATCATACAACAGACTGGACAGTTTATAAAGAAATAATAAACAGTAACCTAAGCTGTAAGATACCCCTAAGAAATGGTCAAGATATTGAAATAACAGCGGATACGCTAACTACCATAATGCAATCAGCAACTTACACTTCAACACGCTACAAAAAGAACAAGAAAATACAATCAACAGTACAGAATCAAAAACATTCTTGAAATGATTAAAAACAGCAAAAAACTGAGAAAACAATGACAAAGGACACAATGGTCACAATATAAGCACCAACTCAATAAACTCACGAACAAAATCAGGACGAAAATCCAAAAATCTAATAATAATAATTTTACGAATTTTATTAAAAACCTAAATCACACCGAAAGAACAAATTACTCGTTATGGAAATGTACTAAAAAATTAAAAAAAAAGACCAATTATCCCTATACCACCATTACAAAAACAAGATGAAAGTTGGACAAAAACAATAGAAGACCAAGCGGAAACCGTGGCAGATTACTTACGAAAAATATTCACAAATGAACCACACACACTGTTAAGGCTTCGTTAGAACTAGTTTATGATACGGTCGCCTGTAGACGCTATTTTTGAGAAGGCAAAGTTTTACCCGTACCTGAATAGGTGGTACGTGACCTTAGCATTAGCTAAATTAATTTTCTGTCTCTCTCAATAGCAATTACCGTGTCATAAACTTTAGGGAACCCAAGAGTCGGACGGCCACGGTGACCCAATCAACGGTACCGCGCTGACGTCACCTTGGGCCTTTCCCCGTAGGGGTGAGAAGTCGCTCATCACCCCGCTCCGAATCCTTCCCGCTACCTTTCCACAATTCCATCCACCAATTAAATATTCGCATTTTTGTCACCCCGTTTTCCACTTCCCTTCCCCTGTCAACCAATCAGTACCATCACCGATGCTTTAAAAACACGCGTAAACGTGTCTTAGGGCATAGTTAAGAATAGTCAATAGTAAAGGGAACACAATTGCTAAGAATAATAGAAGAAGAGTTATTATAATTTACATAGTCTCTTATGTTAATAAGAGTGGTCCTTCGAGACATACATATTGAACTCTAGTCGGCACATCACGTGCAATCTCTACAAAGCTCGATAGGTATCTCATTGAGATCCGACCACGAGCGTTTACACACACCTATAGTCATAAGCACCAATAACCTAATGACTCATAAAGCAATTACAGAACAAGAAATAATCGCAATAATTAAAAACTTAAAAGCAACAAGACACCTGGATATGACTTGATAAAAGAACTACCGGATAAAGGAGTGAGATTCCTAACAATCCTGACATACACCATTTTTAGACAAGGATATTTTCCACAGATATGGAAATGTGCAGAGATAATATTGTTACCAGGTAAAAATTCAAAACTACCATCCTCTTACAGGCCGATATCCTTACTTCCAATTTTATCTAAGGTAATAGAGAAAACAATACATAAAAGAATAATGGACGAAATAATAGTTAAACACCTAATCCCAGGCCACCAGTTTGGATTTAGGAAAAATCACAACACCATAAAACAAATACACAGAATGACAAACAATATAATTAAATCAATGGAAAAAGGAAAATACTGCACTGCATTGTTCTTCGATGTGGAAAAAGCCTTCGATAAAGTCTGGCACGAAGGATTATTAAGTAAATTGCAAACAATCCTACCGAATAGCACTTACACAATTATTTCAGCCTACATTACGCATAGCTACTTTTATATTAAAATTAGAAATACATCTTCCTCGCTCAAAGAAATTTACGCTGGAGTTCCACAAGGAAGTGTCCTTGGATCCATCTTGTATTCTCTATTTACTGCTGACATGCCAATGATGCTGGAAACTAAAACTTATATCTTCGTGGACGACACATCTATACTATCTGCACATGAAAACATTGAAATAGCAACAAGAAACTTACAAAATCATCTGATTTTGATAGAGAACTGGACAAAAGATAATAAAATCCAAATAAACTTAAACAAGTGTTCCCACATTACATTTACTCTTAAAAAGAAAGCAACTCCTAAAGTTAAACTGTCAGATCAGGAGATTCAACAGACAACTTCGGTTAAATATGTTGGACTACATTTGGATCATAAGTTAAACTGGAAAAAACACATACAAGAAAGAATCACACACATGACATTAACAAGAAAATCCATGTATTGGCTCACTTCAAAAAAATCTAAATTAAGCATGAACAACAAATTATTAATCTACAAAATCATAATAAAATCAATCTGGACTTATGGGATACAAATGTGGGGTATGGCAGCTAAGTCAAATATTAAAAAAATGGAATCCCAGCAATCCAATATTCTAAGATCTATTCTAAATGCACAGTGGTACATAAGAAATGACGATATAAGGAGAGCACTAAAAATCCCCACAGTCAAACACGAAATTACAAGATTCTGTAAAGTACATTGAAACAGAATAGTCACACACATAAATCCTCTTGCTAAAAACAATTATACAAACCTCCCCAGAAGTCTCAAACGTAAACATCCAATAGATCTACTTCCCTCCAACCTCTAAATCACACATACTCACTCTACAAATAAAACAGCAAAAATCCCTTCCAGTGATTGTCGGTAATAGTACAGAAATCCTCACAATAATATGCTAAATGAAGGGTAAAACAAATGTAAATATTTGTATCAACAAACAGGAACAGTTAAATAAAGGAAATAAAAACAAAAGATTTAGAAACATATTCACTTTTGTTTTGTTTGGAATAACCAAGAACTTTCCCGAAACATCTATGTACATATTATATAAATAAGAGGCAAGCAACAAAAGTGAGTCAGTCTGTTTGTGCAAATTGTGCAATAGTCTGTGTCTGTAAACATCTGTTTCTTGTGTGTGTTTCACCATTAGTGTAAATAATAAAATATGTTGTAGATTTTCTTTCTAAAAGAAGTTTTCCGTGTTTCTTACAATAATAATAATAGTTTATTAACACAAGTAAAGAAATAAAATAAAAACCAAATGTCAACATTAATTGTAATAAACTAACTGTAACTGTAATAAAACTTGCATCAATCGCTTGGAACAACGCATAAGTGACTTCACTAAAAAAGCCAGAACTGATCGGAAAGAAGAAAGAACAGCTCAACATTTGTTTCAAGAAGAGGAAGGTCTCCTCCATGATTCTGGACATGCAGATTAATGATAAATAAAATTATCCCTATGTGAATTGCAATTAAAACTTTAAACACGTTTTTCTCAAAACTGTTTTCTCAAATAGTTGCCAGATCTGGCAAAAAATACTGTACCAATCGAACTCAAATTTTGCACATGTCTTCAGCACATGTATGACTATAGCCAGTAGTAAAATCATGCCAAAATATATTTTTTTCTCATTTTTACAACCTCTTAAAGATGAAAAAAAGTTGAAAAAAATCAATACTTCATATTCAAAGTGGTGGCATTTTTTTAATTTTCAAGCTGACAAGATGTATGATAACAATAGATTACATTCTTGTGCTTTACTCTGACAGATATATAAACTCAAGTGTAATTAATAGAAAATATCATCTATTCACATAATGGAATACATAATGTACTACAACTTTTTCAAAACTTATGATCATGGCTACCAAATATTTATCTATACAAAAAACTACTGTTACAAGTGAAAGATTACTTTCTAAAATATGCCAGATTCTTTCTGACAAAAGAACAGTTATAGCCAATATACACTAATATGCTTTCTATAAGTTCCAATAAGCATAAATGAATCACAGTGACAAATTTATCACATGTTGTATTTTACATGTATTTAATAATTAATACATGTATTTATCAATAATTAAGAATAAGTTATGAACACCTTATTGGTAATCATTGGTAGAACCTCCATGACACATATTTAAAACATTAGCTTGTTTCACGCTGAATGGACAGTTGGAGAGATGATTGTACATATTAATCAATTTGCATGCTACTCACCTATCAATCTAATTATGAAGTCATAACTGTAGCGATCCTATGCAACAACTGTCATTGTGAGGCTTCTTATAATCTCCACCGAATACTTAATCTAGAACAAGGACAATTAGTTATGTTAATATCCTCTTAACCATAATATTCAAGCCTTGATGCCATTAAGCACAGGTTAAAAAAGGACTTGTGTCCACTGTAGGATTTGAACTAACGAACCTGTAATTATGAATCTACTACACTATCAACTTTGATGTCACAACTGCAGTAATGTTGTTAAGAAATTAAGTACTGTATTTTTTGGACCATAAGACACACCTTTTTACATAGAAAAATCGACTTAAAATTGGAGTGCGTCTTATGGTCCAAAGGTAACGTTAAAATACGAATCTTTATACTGTATCGAAGCTATTAGAGAAGTTCAATTACTGGCACAATATGTTAATAAAATTAGTACAGCATGCCAATGAAGGTAGGTATGTATGGTACTGAATATTGCTAGTACGAATTATTTTAGCAATAAATAAATTAAGTAAGAATTTGAAAATATCTTTATATACCTAATAAAATATTCTTTTCTAAAAATCGTCCCATAAATTTGGGGTACATCTTATGGTCCAAAAAATACGGTATATGCTTAATTTATCAAAAATATAATGTTAAATATCTCTCTCAATAATGTGCATTGGCCAAAGTGCATAGACATGGGTCTACTCATTTTCTCTCTACATTCACTACAAAAAGTTCAATTAAATTTAACAACCCCACAGCTATGACCTCTCTTTGTTAATGTACATTTCTAGTTTCTATAGCACATCTGAAAATATCATAACTGTCTGGAACACTGTACAACAATAATATGGCCAGCAAATCATTACACAAATGAATGTCCATCTCCGAAAGTTTGTCTACAATACCAAGAGATGTATTTAAATGATCATTATGCAATCTCCTTCTTTTAATTTGTTGTGTATTAATAATGCTGTGTAATAATAATTGCTTTAAGGAGAGTAGCCTACCGTGCTGGTCCTTTGAACTGGTACACTAAACATCCTGTAGTTTTAACCACACATCACTGTTAGTGTCACAATGTTTTACACAACACAAATCGAATGAATTCATGAAGAAAATTATATTCACTTTATCCTTCTGATTGTTTCTATTTCACACTCCGATTTCATCTTCATCTGCCGGTGAATGCTTTGATCCATTCACGTATTCCCAATAATCTTGCATGAGATTAGCTTTCCCTTGAAGCTACCACGTGTCATAGTTTTCTTTTTCCCATCTACATATTTCTTTGTACACTTTTTTTCTTCACCAATGTAACCACGTGTTCTTTCAGGTTAGGTTCATCTGGAGTCCGGGTTTTACCGTGGATCGAGGCGGACGTATCTGTTAGAGTTTCGTGATAAGACCACGGTAAAAGCGTGATCTAGTGCACCGGAAATGCACTCAAGAAGTGCAGTAGCACGCCGCGGAACAGTGGCCGAAAATTCCGGAAAAACGGTGAGACGCTCGACGGGTAAAATCGGAAAATAGTGTCGCCGTGGTATAATGGCGGAACTTGACGCATGGCGCCATACCACGGGCGGAAGATAAACGAATTTGCCCGGGCTCCTAAGTGTATGTGACGTTGAAAGTTATGTTAAATGTGTGGCTTGTATGGAAAAGTGTCCGGTAAGGAGTACATAGGGAGGCTGAGGAGCTAGAAGAACACTTACCCTCTTCTTCTCCTCTTCATCGGCAACCTCGTCGGCAACGGCTGATGGCGTAGGGTACCATTGGAGGTAACGGCGTGGCGGTCGGATTCCCGTGGAAAGAAGAGATCCCGTGTCCAGCGTCTCCCCCAGTTCTCCAATGCTACGAGACGCGGTAATAGCGAGTCTGCGAAAGGTAGGTGACACCATAAATGCACCAAAAAGCCGAAAAACTCCACGCGATAATAGCAAGGAGGAAGAACTGGGCGCCACCTACATCCGGAAGGAGACGGGTGGCACCACCCAGTCCGCAGTGATCGATGCGCCAGAGGATTTGCTGCTTCCTACGGGATGGCTGGCGCTATCTACCGGTACGGACGGGAAAGCAAAGCGAAGATCGTAGCGCCCTCCCAGAAACACCGGTGACGTCGGTGCGCGCGAAATACGAAGTGGAAATAAACATGAAAAGCGATAAACGGTATATGTATATAGTATTGTTAAATGTTCGTATTGTAAACGTGTGTGGACAAACTTGCAAGGACTGGTTTAAAACTTTATTATACCAAAGCAAAAAGTACATTAAGCTTAATCAGGAGAGACGGTATACCACGAGAGTGGCCCGATAACGATATGCGCGATAAAACTCGCGAGAAAAAATGCGTTAATAAGATTAAAACGGACAAATGTATAACCATAGCCTGGAGCGAAGGAACTTAACGCCGGAACGTGATTGATAGCGACGCGGGTGGAAAAATCCGTGAGCTTAGAACTAGAGCCTAAAACTAAAAGTAAAATTAAGAGTAAAATTAAATTTACAGTATTAACAACTAATCCTAGAGCGGGAATATATAACGAAGTTCGAAGTGTAGAAACGCTGCGTCACGCGAACCGTGTCTAATAACGACGGACGCGATAAAAATCCGAGATGAAAGTTCGCGAAAAAATTCCGTGAGGCTAAAAAATCTCTACAAGTTAAAACTCGAACATAGTTAAACGCCTAGTGAAGTCGAAGTGCCACGTGAACGCTTGATAGCAACAGCTGCGACGAAACCCGCGAGCCTGAAACTTTTGCTTAAAAAACCTTTGCTAAGAAACTTTTGTTAACCCAAGATATAAATAACCTAATTTTAAAATAGCTTATAATATAATCTAATCTAACAAGGAATGTTCGCGAACGGTCCGGCTTCGATTTTGATGAAACTTTGTACACTTATAAAGCAGCCAAAAATAATCGACACGTATTTTTTTTTAGCTGCAGTAACTCGAGTTTAAGGGGTGAAACCACCCCTTGAAGTTTTGGCTCGAAACGGCTATCTCGAAAACGGAAAGACATACGAAAAAATTGTTAATGGGCGAGGTTAATGGTTTCTTATGTACAATAACGTGGTGTTAAAAAATTTAACAAAATACAGTTTGTTTATGACAAAAAAAATTTATTAACTTAATTTTTCATTTTATTGAAATTTTCATAATGACAAAATATGACGAGCATTTTATTCCAAATCCATTAGTATATAACATTTTAAAATTGCCTCTTACAGTTTTGCAGATTTTCATGACTTACATCTTGCGCGCACATCCACTATGGTAGTAGCCGTTCTAACTTTCATTTTAATGAAGCACTGTAGGCTTGCACTAAATTATACAGTAACAAGTAATAAGTAACAATGACAATAACATGTTTCTTAACAGCAATGAAAAGATTAATTGTTTTTATTATTCACCGCGCAGGCCAGGCCACTGCGCGGATGATTACTGATTCTGCGAAAGGTAACGAGCCTCGTAATGGAGGCCTCGAGGTCTTCGAGAGGAGGCCGTGCCTCCAGCGTAGTCCTGAAAGGGTCACTACGCCGAGTAGCCAGGGCACGACACCGCCCAAGACGGAAGTGCAGGCGGAACCCCGAGTGATCCCGACGATCGTCGAGGGTCGCCCAATGTCCGCCCAGATAACGGAAACGCCAAAGGCGGGCTACACTGGGGAGGCAAGGTCATACGACAAATTCCTGCTCAGAAAGATGAAGAAGCTGACGGAGATTATGGAAGCCGCGTTGACGGTCAATAAAAGAAATCGGGCATATGTCGAGGGAAACGGCAACATCAAAGCCGAGTTCAAAGGGGTGCCTGTTTACTTGGACCGCCTGTTTCTGGGGGCCAAAAAAATTATTGAGTAGGTCGAAACGAGGACTAAGGAGGAGGATCTCCTTAGGACGAGAACGATCGTCGTCATGGAGAAGCCGGTCCTGAAGGCGATAAATTTCGACACTGACAGTGGCGAAGACACTGACGCCAGTGTCAGTGGAGCACAGGACGCACGCAGAAAGAGGAAGAGGGCTTCCCCGCCCGGCACACCAAGAATCGCAAAGGTAACGAGGCGAAGGCAGACCTCTCTGTACACTGAGGTCCTGCGGAAGGGCTTGGTGGAGCCACCCCCACCTCCTCCCCCTCGGGCGAATAGGGAAGACGAGTGGGTGGAGGTGAAGAAGCCAGGGCGGAGAAAGCCTCCGCAACCCGCACCACCAAGAGAAGAGAGGCCGAGGGGCCTCACAGCGAGGGAGGCGAGGACGCCGGCGTTGTCACGCGGTCCTGGTTAAAAACAAAGGCGAGGAAAAAATCGCCGAGATGTACCGCGAGGTCGTGATCGGCTCGCGTGGAGATATCGGTGAGATCAGGAGGGTAAGGTCCACGCGGGACGGGGACTTCCCGATCGAGCTCGGAGATGAGGACAAGGTCGATGCCCTCGCCTCTAAGATCAGAGCAGCCTTGGGGGGAAGGCACGGTCGTCAGGACCCTGGTGCCCAAGGTCACACTTGAGATGAGGGACCTAGAGCTCACCGCGTAGGAGGAAGTAGTCCTGGAAGGACTGGTAAATGCGTACGCCTGCAACAAGGAGGAGTTGCGGGTGAAGGCGCTTAAATCGGGTTTCGCTGGAATGATAAGGGCGGTGGTCGACGCCCGGGCGAAAATGATCCCGGATATAATCAGAAACGATAGAGTCAAAATCGGCCGGGTGAGCGCGCGAGTACGCATGCTCCCCAAAAGCAAGAGATGTTATAGGTGTCAGGCCGCCGGGCATAACAGCCGTGAGTGCTGGGGGGCCTGAAGTCCCGTTGGGAAGGAACACCTGTAGGAGATGCGGAAGAGAGGGCCACTGGGCGAGGGACTGCAGGAGCAATCCTAAATGCCCGGTCTGCTCCTCCCTGAAAAGGGATGCGAACCACGAGATGTGGTCGCGGGTTTGCGGTGCCCCGCATGGGGGGGGGGGCGAAGGTGACGCGAGCAGGACTGTAAAGACTGCGCCTGATTCAGGTCAACCTGAACATGTGCAGATTGGCGCAGGACCTGCTCAAGAAGAACATCGGTTCGCTCGACGCGGGTGTGGTGGTGGTGGCCGAGCCCTACAGGGTCCAAGGGGGCTGGTACTCCGACGGCCGTGGGGGTGACGTCGCTATCATCATTGTAGATAGATGCATGCGGGTGAAGGTGGACAATTCGGCGAGTGTAAGGGGAATCGTGGCAGTCGAGCTCGACGGTCTAACGATCGTCGGGTGCTACGTTTCCCCGAACATCGACGCCGACGCCTATGGAACCTTCTTGGACGAGGTAGAGAAGACGTGTAGGCGGGGAAAGAGCGACTTCCTCGTCGCTGGTGATTTCAACACCAAGTCCGCGGCATGGGGGTCCAGGTCCACAGACCGAAAGGGTTGTATGGTCCTGGAAACCGTGCACAGGTTGGATTACGCGGTCGTGCAGACAGAAGGGAGCTACACCTTCTGCCGGAGGAACGCGCGATCCAAAATCGACGTTGCCTTCGGGTCTCCGAAAATCATTGGTAGCATTTTACGTAGTTATGTATCCGACCTGTACACGGCGTCGGATCATCTGTACGTCGTCCACGAAGTCGGAGTAGTGTGTAAGTCCGCGGCTGCGCACCCCAGGCCGCACGAGTTTCTTCCTTCCTCCTGGGACGAGGACAGGTTCCTGGAGGCGTATGACGCGCTTACCGGGGACCTCCAGAGGAAGGAGGAGGCCTGGAATAGCGACGACGTGGTCTCGTGGCACAACGCGGTGTATCGCGCGTGCTGCGAGACCATGAGTAAAAGAAAACCGTATGCGGGAAATCGCAAGCCGGTCCCTTGGTGGACGCCGGAGATCGCCGAGGCCAGGAGGGACGCGGTGCGATCCCGGCGAAGACTCCACCAGCATCGAGGAAAAAAGACAGAGACGGTCCAGGGGCTGCTTCTAGAATACAGGGCGACAAGAACGGCCTTGCACGCCCTGATCAGGAAAAAGAAGAGAGAAAAGTGGCTCGAGTTCGTCGAGACGCTGAACGCGGATCCGTGGGGGCGACTCTACAGGGGTCCTCATGAAAAAATATAAAGAAAAGGCCGATGCAGGAGTACCTACCAAGGAGGCGTCGATGGACTCGGGCCACTTAATACGAGACGACCTGACTCGCGAGCGCATAAGCATCGAGGACGTCCGCGAGGCAGCCCTGGGGACCGCCAGAAAAAAAACAACGGGAATGCGAAACGACACCCGCAGCACCTCCACAGTCTTCTGTGCGGGCTGTGGAACGGCAGCAAAATGCCAATCGAGTGGAAGAGAGAAGCTTGGGAAGCAGGCGGGGGATCCGAGCGCGTATCGACCCATCTGCGTGCTCTCTCCCCTAAGTACAGTGTGGGAGAAATTTCTCAAAATTAAAATCGATCAGAGAATCGGCGCGGACCGCCTTGCCAAAGAGCAGTACGGCTTCCGCAAGGGCAGGTCCACAATTGAGACCATCCGGAGGGTGGTCGAGAGGACGGAGTATATCCGGGACCGCGACAGCGTGACCTTGATGGTCACGCTGGACATCAAAAACGCTTTCAACTCCCTGAGGAGTCCATCCTCCAGGATGGAGTCTCACCTCAGGGAGTTGATTAAGCGAGAAATGCCTGCCAACGTCATCGACTCCGTCCGCGACTACCTTTGGGAAAGGTCAGTGGTCTACGGCCAAGGGGAAGAGAGCGTTCAGATGAGCGTGTTCGGGGACGTGCCCCGGGGTTCCATAATAGGGCCGTTATTATGGAACCTGGTATACGACGGTTTATTGGGCATCGTGGTTCCTGGGGTGAGGCTGGTCGCCTACGCCGATGACGTGGCTGTACTTGTATTAAGTTACAACATATCGCGAACGTTGTGGAAAAAGCGGTAAAATATGGTAACGCGCTTAGCGCGGCCTTACCGAACATCGGGGGGGCCGGCCAGGCGCCCAGGTACCTATATTACAATGTGTGGGAAAGCGTAATTATGTACGCCGTCCCGGTATGGGCGGCAAAATGTACAAGGGGAGCCAACCGGGCAGCACTGGTGTCCGCACAGAGGACTGCCCTGATACCCGTTATCAGGGCGTATCGTACGGTGTCGGCAGACGCCGTCGGGGTGCTCGCGGGTGTCGAGCCGGTGGACCTGCGCGTCCGGCTCCGCGACTCGCGGTACAGGAACAAAAATGACAAGGCGAGTATTGACAGGGAGGCCGTCCTCGTCCAAGACGAATGGCAGGGGCGTTGGAACTCAACGCCCAACGCCGCGTGGACGAGGCGGCTTATCCCTGTCATCACAAAATGGACAAAGAGAGACAGGGGTATGGCCCTTAACTTCCATTTAACCCAGGCATTAACTGGGCATGGGAGTTTCGAGTCATACCTCTGTCGAAGAAAGGAGAGGACTACGGACCGCTGCCTCTTTGCGACCAGGAAAAAGACGACGCCGAGCACGCGGTTTTCTACTGCGACGTGAGCGCGGCCGACAGAGTAAAAATGGACATTCTATACGAGGGGAATTTCACGCCCGAGAGGCTCGTTTCAGTAATGATCAAAAGTATAGCAAATTGGGCAGAGTTGACAGCATACCTCACCAAGATACTGCGTGCGAGGGAAGAAACAGAAAAGAGAGTCGAGAGAGAGAGAAGGGCGACCAGGGCGTCCCTCTCTAGACCTGGAAAAAGGAAAAGAAGAGATTAATTGTATATCAGAGTCGCCTTTTTAGGCATATAGTTTAAGTTTTAAATTATTTTGACGAAGCCCTGATGGGGAACGATCGCCCGAGCAGGGCTGAAAAACCTGTGATGACGAAGCGGGGGGTGGAGTTGTCCCTGGAGCAGCCCACAACCCAAAGAAGTCCTGAAAGAAAATTAAAGTTTGTTGAAATACGAACATGTAACTGTAGTGATAGGACGAGGCCTTACTTGATGTATAGGTATCCTTGTGTTTTACGTTAATTTAGCGGCCAGTGTTGCCTAAAGCCTCAGGGAGGGCTCGACACTATATCTGGGGAATAGTTTTATTTATTTATTTATTTATTAAATAAGTGGCTGAGTAACAGCCGAAGAAAGGAGAGTGCTGTGCGAGCACCAGAATGTGGGCTCGCACAGTCACTAGCAAAAAGAAATGATAAGGAAAAAGAAAAAGAAAAGAAAACAAGAGAAATAGAAAAGAGCAAAACTCCAGGTGGGAAACCATAAGGAGGGCCCACCCAGGAGGAGAGACATTGTACGGTGGCTGCGTAAGCTGTACGCAGGCTATTCAGGCTGTGTAAGCCAATGCGCAGTGAGAAAAATTAAATAAACCCTGGGTGAGAAACCATAATGAGGACTCACCCAGGGTAATACCTGCTAAAAATGAAGCTGATCGCGCGTGGTTTCACCATGGTGTGGTCAGCAATCTGAACACTCCTAAAAAAAACAATAGCATGAGGGGTGGGTAAACAAGGTGTAGCGAGAGAACTAAACCTTACCTGGTCGGCGAGCTTCTCTCGCGAATATCACGTTGGTAAGGCCTAGATTGCCTTAAAAAGCAACAGGCCAAGGAAAAACACGGGAACAAGGCGATAGCTGTCACCAACGTGGGTGGCTGGTTTGTCACTGAGGTGCCCGGGGGGCGTCGAAATTTCACAGAACGCAACCCCAGAGGCAGCTGCGAGCGGAAATTGCCGGAAACGACGTTCCTGAAACAGCATAAATGTAAGGAAAAGAAACTTGACGTGTGAGGTTAGGTTGCCGCACGATAATAAGAACAACTCACCGGGCGATGGATCCGGGGAGGTTGTTCGGCGTCTTGCGGCGACTGCAAAAAGGAAAAAGGGAAATTAAGATGATTAATTATTTATTATTAATTGACTACAATTCAGTTCGTGATGTCAAAATTTTTCGCTGGCAGAAGGAACTAGACACAGCGACAGCGCGCATGCGCGGGCGCTGGGGAAACCAAGATGGCCGATTATGGCGTGTTCGCAAACACGACGTCGGCCAGATTAGTTTCCATGAAATGTTTAGAAATGCGACGGCGGCAGAAAATCGCGGCCGGCCATTTTGTCGGCCTCTCGTTTCCGGCGGCGGCGGTCTCAGGGAGAATTCTGCGGTTTCTGGGTGTATTTTAAACTCTATAATCTATTAAATTATTTCCTATGTATATTTGTTTGACTGGTGCTACCTTTGGAAGTACTGGTTAGATGATTTTTACGTTTAAAATCACAACCGGTAGATCCATAGTATTTCTATATGTTTCCATATACAGGGTGTCTCGTAACTCCTCGAACACCCGGAAATGGGGGTTTGTTGGGGTGACTCTGAACAACCTTTTCCTTTTTCAAAATACAGTTTGAAGCTTCGTTTTTGAATTATTAACGAAAAACACTGGCCAATTACAGCGCGCGTAGAGCTCGCGCTCAGCGGCGGAGAACAGAGGCTCATCCGCACGCGATCGAACAAATGCGTACGCGTGACTTCTCGGTTATCGATCGCTGTCAAAAAAATTTGACTTTGCACTGCTGTTTTTATAAGGCTTAGAGAAATGGTTTTTGGCCGTCATTCCGACGTTTGTATAAATTTTTGAAAAAACTGCAATTAGTCGGAATCGCGAAGAAAATAGCGAAGGTCGTTTTTACAACTTTTTTATTTGAGCTCGGAATGAAAATCTAAAAAATATGTTTCGTAGATCTATGTCAATTATACACACGCTGAAAATTTCATCGAAATCGGTTAATGTTTCGATGAGCTACAAACGGTTAAAGATTATGAAAATCACACTATCACGACTTTCGGCGTAAAACTGTAATAAATCTGCAGATTCTTACATCTTTTGATGTCTGTTGCTTGTTTCTTCATCCACCGATTTCGATGAAATTTTATAATTGAGATAGATTTCCAAAACGTATTTTTTTTCTTTTTCATGAATAACAAGTAAGTCGTTTAATAACTGTGTTCGATACTTTTATTCGTTATCTGAAAGGAATAAAGTGTTTTATTGAAAAACTTGTGAAAAACTTACCCATTCGTCCACGAATTACATAATCTGCTTCGACGGAACTGGGTCAGTGTGTAAATCCTGACCTATACAAGCAATCCGAAACATCTGATGTTACGACCGGTTCGGTGAACTCATATGATCGTTCCTCAACAAACGTCGCGCGGTCCGCGGGGAAAGTGGGGAAGAAAACAGAAGACGTCGCGGCGTTCGAACCGGGGCTCCTTTCAGACTTTTTCTCTTCTCGTCGAGCAGAATACGTTGATGTAAAAAAAAATTTAACATTAATTTTGAATGTTATAAACAATTTTGCGGAAACTTTTCTTTATAAATGTTCACCGATCCAAGGGTGTAGATTCACCCCCTGAATCCGTGACCATTAATTTTTTTACACCCTGTACATTCTTGACGCAGGATATAAGAAGTTTAGCTGTTCCTCCTTTTTTCTGCAAAATAAAGCTATTTTTATTCATTGAGGTACAGTTGTACCCCGGCCAGTCATTAAGGGAATGTATATTTAGTTTCCTATGTCCAAAGAAGAATTCTGCAGTTACTTTTCTATCAACAGAACATACTGATGATAAAGTTAGTGGATCCGAAGATGACTACAAATCGGATATAATTTTACATTATAATAAGACCAAAGGTGCGGTGGATACAGTCGATAAGTTATCAAAAGAATATACAACACGAAGAAAAGGTAATAGGTGGACAATAGCAATTTTTTTTTCATCTGTTAAATATTGGTGCCATCAATGCCTATAAACTTGGGATCCTGGTAAACCCGAACTGGAAAAAGCATCGTTTAGCTAATAGGAGAATTTTTTTATTAGAACGAGGCCTAGAAATCATGGAACAAAATATAATTCGCTGATATAATACTGACAAGTCGTTGAACCGCAGTATAAAGCAGAATATGATTACTACCCTACCTGAATTAAATATAAGAAAAGAAGAACCTGAACCGAGTAACTCCAGACCTGGATGATGTTACCTGTGTAAACGGAATGAAGATAGAATATCGCGAAATACTTCCGTACAATACAACCAGTATGTCTGTGTAGAACATTTTAAAAATATAACTATTTGTATTGGCTGCAAACAATAAATTTGTACTCTAGTATGGTGTAGTATACTTATTATTTTGTCTAATTTAGTTTAGTAACAATTAGGACAAAAACAGCGTTGGGGTATAATTTTATCCCACCCGGTATTTAATGTCAGATTGCAACCTCGATATTATGAAGGTTAACAGTATATATTCGTAAGTACGTGTCCGCAACAGTGTAGTAAAAAGGCGAAACGTACTCTATAGCCTAAAATATTAATGTTATATGGATAATATAAAATAGAATTGTGACATATACCTCAGACATATAAAAAATACAATGAATTTAATTATAAACATGTTGAATACCGTAATAGAAATAATGAATGATCATTCACATGTTTATGAATACAATTGCGGTCATTAATTTTCGGCTACTTTTATAACAGTATAACTTTTTTGAAATTGAACCAACCGACTTGAGTTTTTTTTAGTAGTTAGAAGGATCAGTTTGTCTCGTGTACAAAACATATTGAAAAAATTTGTGGTAGTCGCGAAGAAAATTGTAAAAATTACTGTTTACAACTTTTTTATCTGAGATTGTTGTGAAAATTTAAAATATAGGTTTTGTAGACTTATGTCAATTATATACATACATGCTGAAAATTTCATCGAAATCGGATGATGCTGAAACAAGCGACAAGCATCGAAAAATGTAAGAATCTTTAGATTCATTGCAGTTATAGGTCGAAAGTCGTGGAAAACGGTGATTTTCACAATTTTTAACCGTTTGTAGCTCATAGTAATGTTAACCGATTGCAATTTTCTTCGCAATTCCCACAAGTTACAATTTTTTCAATATTTTTCATATAAGTCAGCTAGTAAACTAATCCTTCTAACTTCTAAAACGAAAACTCAAGCAGTTTGGTCCAATTTTAAAAAAGTTATACTGTTCTAAAAGTAGCCAGACATTAATGACAGCAACTGTATATGTATATAATAGTTGTCAAATTTGTAAAAATACAAAATGTACAAGAATGTACCCGATACTATCTGTAGATAAAATGGACACCAGATAGTGCGTAAAAAACGACGAATAAAACACGAAAAAAAACTGAATCGGTAAAATCGATGGAATCTTTATACATTCCTATAAGCACTACGATTTAACCTCGTAACATAATTAAATAACGTAATTAATGATAAAAATAAAGTAGTTGTCTAAAGAATACTTTCGATAAGAATTACGCCTGACAAATAACGCTCGAATACCGGTTAAAGCGTAATCCCTGATTAGTTTTCTGAAGAGAGTTTAATCAATTTGCATCGTCGATAGGAATTATAGGATGATAATCCAGTGACTAGTCTGTCGAAGAGCTCGAGCACGCGGTGGCCAATAGCGATAAAGCGACAGAGCGGCCAAAGCGACGGAAGTGGAAGAGAGAAGGAAGCTGGACGAACGATTCCTTGGCACGTACTCACGCGCACGCGCGCGATAAGGATAACTACGGCGAGGATGGCAAGGGAGTAAGGATGAAGTAGAGGGAGAGCAAGACAGAAGGTGTGTTCCATTGCTGGACCTAATGGTACGCGGACGAGTATACGACGGTGTAGCTGTGATATGTGCGTGTGCAAGGAGGTTGTGCGGGGCTCGGAGACGGTCAAAGAGGATCAGGGACAGAGTGGCGGTAGAGCTGTATCGATGTCCGGGCGCATTCACCACATCGGCACACACGTTATCGGTATTGTGCAAACGAGTAGCACACCTCGCCTCTTTTTTACACACGTTCCAGCCCAGTTTCAGCTTTCTCTTTCAGTAACAACGCACCAGCGTTCCCACTACTACCGATAACGCGGCCACTATCGCCATCGTTGAAAATGTTATCCACCCTTCTTCCATCTCTACGTAGAGTTCCTGGGAAAAAATACAATCACCTCCTAAAATCAATTATGCGCCAAAGTAAACATGTTTCGAGTGCCTGGATAAATAATTCACAGAAATCAAAGGTGATAAGGATTCGACAGATCAGCCAGAATCGCTCAAGTATACCTTAACTTTGTTTTTGTCCACACTGAGATGTGTAAAATACTACCGTGCTTCTGGATGTCGTTGCATCAATTGGTACGGTCACTCAATGCTTCAGTTTACGATCTCGCTATATTTCGTTTACTGACTATCCCTTAACATTTTTTTTTTCCTTTTACTATTAATGCTCCACATACACATATGTATATGTAGATGCTTTTCCACTGGTCACCTTTAATATTGCTGGATTAACCGTATTTACAAATCAATCCTAATATTTACTACTTTCTTTTCTTTCTTCAACTTTGAAACAACGATCACCTTTCTTAATTTTCTAAACTTTGTTCTGTTCCTTTTCTATATAAATATTCCCCTTAACATTAATCATTCGAGGATGGGAGGGGTTTGAATCTTGCAAATCTTTTGTATTTTTCGAAAAGTAGGTACCTGATGTGAGTTTCAACGCAAACTTAAATTTGCTCTGATACACACATTTTTCAAGTATCTTCTTCTTTTCTTTGTCTTCCTCCTTTCTCCTTTCTCCCCATTTCCTTACTGTTCTTTTCTTTACATTTCCTTCCATCTTCCATCTTTTGCGTCGATTCTTCCCCTCTTGCTAAATAACTTATCCGCTGAGATCGATTTATGTATATACTGACGCAATCGTCATGTTTACTGTTTACGTTGAGACACTACGATTTCTGTAATATCTGCATCATTAATATATTTTTTCAATTTAATAATAAAGTGATTATAAATGACGTTTAATCTTGAAGAATGTAAAAATAGTTAAAACAGCGTTTGAGTTTGAATAAACTTAAATAGTCGTTTTACTATTAACTTACAATTAATAAAAAAATAAGATCTTCGAGTATGATTTTAACAAAAGCAGGTACAGTGATAAAAAGCAACGATAAACTTGTTTTATAAAGTTTCGATTATGATTAAGCATTTTAATCACTGACAGTGCCATTGCTCTTGAATTATAATGTTTGTTTACGGAAATTAGCATTTACGCGTAAATATGCATGTATGTTTATTTTCAACGTACTGTTAGGATAAACACGAATTTTCACCACCCCTTACACTATGGGTGGAAGGCCATCTTCACGCCGCGCGTCAGTTTTTCTAAAAGTTGTGACTTCAGTTTATTGATTTTTGTTAAGAGTTGATCTTCGGAATAAAAGAGTTATTTTTGTGAACGGAATACTGAGATTTTTGAAGTCCCTGTTAAGCTGCGGCATAACAGTACGTACAAATAGACAAATCGTACGTTTGTGGGATATTGAACTGTTAGTGTTAGTAAATACCAAATAATATTATAGGTTCATATTTATATGAAATGCAATAGAAAAAAGTCATATAGGGTGGTCCGACTAACGTGACCACCTAAGTTATTTTCATTATTAATGGTCCGATCAAACATTTTTTTGTCATAGAGGATACGGATTCGAAGGATCTTCAAGGTGATGATCTTACAAATGCTACTGAAAATAGCTGATTTTATTGTCAGACATTCATTGCTGCTTTTAAATAAATGCTGAAATGTGATGATATAAGAAACATTTATGCTTTAATCACTTCTTTAAGGAATACCATTATTGAGAAGATTATATTGAATAATTTATATTAATTTCTTTTTCAGCATTTGTTTAAAAACAGCAATGAGTGTCTGACAATAAAATCAGCTATTTTCAGAGCTACCACATATTTACATGTTTAAAAAAATGAAATTATTTCAAATATTTAAATACAAAAAGATTAGTCACAAATAGTAGACTATGTAGGTATTTAAAAACACTGTTAAAAAATTTTTTATAATATCGTTGAAAAATTCTTCGAACAGGATTCGAACCTGTGACAAAAAAAAAGGCACCGTACAGCCTGACATTTTTTTCAAAAAGGTATATTATTCATTATGAGTTACATAGTACGTGTATACAAACTTTGTTTAAGTGAGAATACATTGCTTTTGTGTGTGTGCGAATTGTGTTTGGCTTCTGCCTCCGTATGCATTTTTCGTGTCCATAATTCATGTTCGGATGTGGATGTCTGATTTGTATTGTAGGAAAACAATTGGTGAAAAATCTACTTGTGTAGCAGCCTGACTCATTACCGACTACATCACGCTCATTATTGTAAAACGTCGCCACTCTTTGCAAGATAGAGGTAGACCGCATGGACTATACCATTTAAAGTATACTAAAATTTTTGGAATGCAAAAATCAAAATTTCAATTTATCCGCAATTTGTGCTTGTATATACAGTTTTTACAAACAAATATTCCAGAAAATGTATTAACATATAGTTGAATAAATGATCAAAAATATGCTATTTTTTAATATATTATATAAACAAATGAATTTTTTGGAAAATAGTTTATACCATCGTTAAAAGAAACTAATTTCATCAATTTACACAGTTACTCTATCTCTAGTAGTTTTCGAAATATTCGTCGAAATAGGTATTGCAATCTCAACTTTGGGGGTGGTTTTCACCCTTTTAACATAGATGGTTTCCGATAAAAAAAATACAGGTCAAATATTTTTATGAGAACTACATTACACTTAAATTTCATCAAAATCGGTGATTGACACTTCGATATGTTTCCTTGTTAAATTTTTTCTGTCTCTTTTCAAAATAAGTTTTCAAGGCCACGTTCAATTTTCTTATGTATAACCCTATGGTTTCTTTTTTTGTCTATTATCTAGCAGGCATTAAGACGAATTCAACGACCACAATATAATACATTTTTTTATATATAAAATGTATACATAAAGATATTAAGCGTGACCTTGAAAACTTATTTAAAAAAAGGATACAGAAAAAATCTAAGAGCAGTACCTTGGAGATCATTTGAAACTGTATCCTCTATAACAAAAAAATTTGGACCAATCTGTTAATAATGTAAACAATTGAGGTGGTCACGTTAGGCGGACCACCCTGTATATGATAAAACGATAAAAATATTTGCAAAATACTTTTTACATTTACAATTTTTGTAACCATCGTAAAATATTGTGTGATCAACAATAGTAAGTCTATATAATCATTTTAATATTACTACATACTTCTAACACTATGAAAAACTATAGTTTTAGCTCCAAAAGACATAGAAGAAGGTAAGCGTAGAAAGATTTTTTTTTACTTAGTACCCGTGGCAAGAACCTAGATTTCCTTTAGTACTCTTGTTTCTGTATTTCGTAAAAACAATTATAAAATAGAATTTTATCATATATACGCCTTTTACTATAAATTCTTTAGGTTGAAATAAAAATTGTAATTTAATTATAATTGTACCGAAAGGTGAATGGACACGTGAGCTCGGAGTATTCTAACCACATGTGGGTCACTGAGCAGTGAATGTATTATTAATCCACAAGAAGTGTTAAGAATTGTACTATTTAAAATTATTAATTACGTATTTCGGTTTTATTCATATGTTACGTACGCAGCCTAACCGATACGGCGGCACCGAGTGTTTAATCTATTGCTCACCCACTGAACAACGATAAGGGCTAAGACAGGAAGCGAGCGCACTCCGTTCCCACGAAATCTAGCTTCCTACCACCAAAAACTACAATTTCTCGGTATATACAAGGTGTCCCGTAAAGAGTGTAACACCCGGAAATGGGCGGTTGCTGGGGTGACTCTGAATAACTTTTTTCTTTACCGAAATGTTGGTTGAAGCTTCGTTTTTGAATTATTAACGAAAAACATTGGCCAATCAGAGCGCGCGTAGAGCCCGCGCTCAACCACGGGAGCGCTGACTCCGCGCGCCGTGAATAAACGCATAGATACAGCGTGCGTATCGAGGGAAGCATACGGCGAATGTTACATCGTCTTAAATTAAGAATAATCTGGAATTATTCGTTATTCATGAATAACTTTCTCTACTTCTATCTTTATCTATCTCTCCTGTCTCCCTATCCTACCAATATAAAAACTTCAGATCAGTTTTTCTTCTACCAACCGTCGAGACGTACCCGCCGAACCGCTGCCGCAGGGCCAGTTAACGCGTAAAACGATTGTATTTTCCGGGCGAATTGTACACCTACCATCACACTTATGTATATCTTAATAAATTGAGGTGAAAACAGTGTAGCGGCGTTTCCTCACCCACCTCAGTGTTAAAAATTACACTATTATTCATACCGTATTGTAAACGGGAAAGTTCGACTATTTTGCGATTACGATGTAGCAACGATTTATTTTTTATAATATCGTCGAAAACAGTAAAAGTGGCCGTGCAATAAAAGTAAGTTCACCGACCTGGCCGTAACATCAGCTGTTTCGGATTGCCTGGAAAGGTCACACACTGACCCACTTCAGTCGAAGCAGATTAATTCGTGGACGAATGGGTAAGTTTTTCATAAGTAATAAAACACTTTATTCCTTTCGGATAACGAATACAAGTATCGAAAACAGTTATTAATTTCTCAAAATTAGTAAAAGCATTTAATTTGAATAAATGGTAGTATTTGTAAAATTTTTACCTAATGCATCACACAGCATATTTAAATAGTTTTATTTCTAACTATTGACATATTATTTATGCATATCGCAATGTGTTGTATTAGAATAAAAAATTTTTTTCGGCACCCTGGACAATTTACGTAGAATTGGTCCGGCATTCAACGTGTTAAACGACTTATTAGTTTATTTGTTATTCATGAATAACGAATAATTCCAGATTATTCTTAATTTAAAACGATGTAACATTTGCCGCACGCTTCCCTCGATACCCACACTGTGCTAGTGCGTTTGTTCATGATTGCGCTCGGATGAGTCTCTGCGATCCACAGTGGGCCAGGAACCCCCCAAAAACTGGCCAAAAGTCGATTTGAGAATTAGCCTAAAAAAGACATATCTTCATACTCAGGAATAGTTAGTGTACATATCTACAAAATATTTTGTTGATTCAACAATTCCTGTTCCATTGGCATTGATCTAAATTTGGAAACCGCTTTGAAATTGCTGGTATGTCTCTTTCTGGTAACATGAGTGTTATTCATTATTTTATGTATAATTTATGAAATTTTTTTTTTATTTATTAATAGATACATGTCAATTAAGAATAACACAGATAAGTTACGAAAGTTAACTAGAAATTGTAGTATTTTATTCTTTATTGTCATACAGTAACCATATTTCGCTGTATGTTCACCTTTCAATTAAGAATTCCCCTAAATTCCACTTCTTATCAAGAAAACTGAAGCTTAAATGTGTTTTGGAATGTATACTATAAGATAGGACTGCTCCATTTTGCTCCTTTTGATGTCCTATTGAAATAAATATTATTTAATAGCGGCCGTACGCGCGCAATTGGATACTAGACTACGGTCGAATATACACACCGAGCGGAACAGGTAAAGGCTGTTTTCTCAAAAGCCATTGCAGATATCAACTTGAAACTTTTAGATGTTAAATGGTATATAGGGATTAACATTTTAGAATGTAAGTCATTGTGGAAGTGAGTTCCTTAAGGGTGGAAACAGTTTCACACCCATTTTTTTTAAATGAGATGGCATATTAATTTTACCATATTCGGAAAGATGTTATCAAACCTAACAACTTTTTATCTAAGGCATTTCTTTTTATTCTGCATAGTTAAGGAGTTATAGCGGAAAAACCTTACGGAAGGTGAATTTCGTGTCTGTGTCGAAATATATCAAATGAAATTCGTGGTTTATGGCATGCTATTAAGCTATTCAGCCCGAGAAGCAAGAATAATTAAAAATCTAACAAAGCAATTCTAATGATCTTCGCCAGGGTGTACTTTAAAACATACAAACAAAAAATGAAAATACCATATTTTTGCAGTTGATTGTGCCATAAACCGTTCTAAAGAAGACCTAATATATGAGGCAATTTATTGTTGTGAAATGTTATAAATTTTTAAAAATTTTTGGTTTTTCTTTACTTGAAAAGCATAACGGGAGATAAGCTCTTGACTCTTTAGGAGCTGATGAATTTATAACATTTTACAACAATAAATTGTCTCGTATGACAGGTCGTTTAATTAGTAAAAAGAAAAAAGAAATTTGTATCCATTCCACCAGAGATAAATCATTTGATAGCTGCTCCTGAAATAAACGTGAGCAGCTGTACTATTTCTCATGTACATGATAGTGACAGTGAAGACATGAATGCAGATAATGACGAAGGGAGTAAAAATACAGATCTTCTACACACTTTTGAACTGGCAAATGAACTGACAGAATTTTAAATATATGTTTAATAAAAAACGATTGACGTTACCTACAGAATGATAAATAGAAGCAAGACGACTAACTTACATTCTTTAACATTTCGAGAAGTGAGAGGCAAGGGGACTCACTTTAATAAAGCACCCCGAATTACCGAAATGGTAATTATGGGGCTCCAAATCGTACTATAACATCCTCGTGGTAGGCTCTAGAAACTACAGAAATTGTAGGCAAACTACAGGCGTTTTTATTAGAAAATCTAATTTTTTTAATATTATAGATACCGTTGTGAATCCGATATTTTGAATTTTGAATTTCTAGTGTTATATTCGTTATCAGCGACCTCAAAAACCCCTAATTACCAAGTTTCAGAAAAATCGGATGAAATCTTGAATTTTGGCCAGTTTTTGGGGGTTCCTGGCCCACTGTGCGCTCCCGTGTCTGGGCGCGGGCTCTACGCACGCTCTGATTGGCCAGTGTTTTTCGTTAATAATTCAAAAAGGAAGCTTCAACCAACATTTTGGTAAAGGAAAAAGTTGTTCAGAGTTACCCCAGCAACCCCCCATTTCCGGGTGTTACACTCTTTACGGGACACCCTGTACAAGGAGATGCCATTTGACGCTCTGAGGTTTACAATTAGTCTTTATTCAGAACGTCATTCTGCCAGTCAGAATGTTGAACGCGAAGCAAGATCGGGTTGTAGTCCCCTTCGAGCATTTTATACTTACACTCTACCTAAACATCAACTAAACAATACTATCTAAGACACCCCCGCGGATTCGCCGTGTAAAGTCAAGAAGGAATATCCTCGCCAAGTCGAGAATTGATCAATTCAATTATTTAATCGTTGTAACTTCCAGTCTGTGTAACTTTTATTTATATTAGGATATAGCATTGTTAAGTTATATTCGCTCATTTCAACCAACCCTAACCTGAATAAATATTAGTAAAGTAACAATCAAAAAAGACCGATAACGATATATCTTTACCGCTTGAGATATATCAACAATTACAACTTACAAAGTTCGTACGAACCATTCCCATCCACTGTCCTGTTTTAACCACTAATTGTAAGCCAGGCGGCGATTCACTCGCCGCTCCATTTCCGGGACCTCGCGTCGCGTAACATATTACCGCTATTCATCATATAATTTTTTATATTGAGTATGTTTTTTTAAACGTATATTTTTTCTTTATACGTGATATATAAATAATGCATAAAAACTTGTTTTGAGTGTTACAAAAATGTAGTGATGCAGTGAACCATGTGTATAGCATGCAATATAATAGTGTTATGACAAGTTTATTACAAATGAAGGTTCAAAGTGCATTTTTAAAAAAAATTAGTTATATTTAACATTTTATTACATTAACAACTTCATTATTAATAAAGTTAACATAATTCAATCAGTTACAGGACATTGGATATGATTACAAAAAAAAATTAAATAACTATTACTATATTTCAGGAGAACATAAGCTCAATGTGTGCTATCTGCTGCTACATTTTTTTTCTATATTCTCGTAATTATTCATCGACGGGAATGCGATTTCATAATGCAAAGTATCGTGGGAACTTGTTAATCGATCACTGACTTAGCCTTTGATGTTTAAGGAAATTAATCCTTTTGTTTAGGCACCACGGATGACTGTTAATATAACGCATTCCTTCCTTGGAACCTACGTGGCCTAATAACAAAGTGATATTGATATGCGACAAGCCGTTTCGCTCCTTGGAATTCTCTAATATAAACCAAATGCTCTGCATATGATCCAAAAATGCGGAGCGCTATACGCAAATTTTTCGTTAAATATATTCGATCAATAGATTCAGAATATTGTATTTAAGTTGTTCAACAAGATTTCTATGGGTATCTACCGATTCTAATATTTTAATTATAAACTAACTGTTAAACAGGACGTATCCTGGCAATGCAAATCATTGTAAGAATTAGCATAATTTTTAATAATTTTAATAATTTTTGCGTTAATCTAATTCGAGCCTATCCAATGATTTTAATAGTTATAAGCACGAACGAACTATAGTAAGATTGGGCCTTTTCTATCGAAACGGAGCAAAAGAGATTGCGAGACGATTCACCATCGCGGTTCCTTCTCGACAGCTTTGATGTGTTAAAAATTATAAACAATCCACTTCAGTACAGCGTTTTAGGGAGTGGAGCTGTACTATGCTCCCTCTTGAAGGGCCATGGCTGGATCCGCTTTTAGCTTACGGTCGAACAGTCGCGAGATGTATGATCGGGTATTCTATGGTACATTATCCTGGGATAGTGTTCGTTACAGTTTTATACACAAAAGAAACATAAAGTGTTAATATGTTTAGTTGTTAGTATCAATAGCGAAAAATATTATAGAATTAAATATTTTGTTACGGTGGTATCACTATTCGTGAGCAAGAGCGCTCTTTTTTGCTCCGAGCAGAGCTGGGAGCAGCGACCAGAGCAAATGACATCGACAGTCGTGAACGAGGTGGGGAAAAACGATAGTGATGGGAGTGTAGGCTCGTAGATAGGCACATATTGATACGTTTGCGAGGCGTTTCGTATCATCGGTTACTTTTTCCAACACATGCCTATTTTCGGAGCATAGTTCTCACTAAGCTGGGCGATCGCTACACCATTCATACAGTGCTCCACTACAGGATCGTTGCTCAAGTAGGCGTAGTCTACTGCCCCAATATCGCCCCCATGCTTCCGTTTGTCTGACCACTTCGCATAGAGCAACTTCATGAGCGGTCCTGATCTATAGTAATATTACTACAAAAAGAGTTAAAAAATGTATTAATTACATACGATTAAATATCGTATTCTTTTCTCCTATTACAAGGAAGATGTTTTCTAAATATAGAGAAAAATTGTTTTGTAAGAAATCTCTCTAATTACCTATCGTGTGCCATGTTTCGATAGTGATTACGTCTACAAATGAGAGATCAAGGTTGAACAATATTTGTGAAATGTAAATACAAATGAAAAAGTAAAACGAATCGTACTCCGAAAAAGTGAAGGAACCTTTTTTTGTAATTATGTTTTTATGTTTATTATAACTTTGTATATTTATGGACATACATATATTTATGGGACACCCTCTATTATGATAGGTATTAAATGAATGCATTATAATTTTTTACTAACCACAATAGATAAAATATAATACACTCTGTTTGTAGTGTGAATTTTTCTATGGATATTCGTCGTATGTGTACATTTTTCGGTGAATATTATATGCGCTGATGGATTTACTCATGTGGATAAGTTTATGCACTGCAGGAAATTTTAATCTTCTCCACTCGAAAATCTCAGAGGGCGAACTTTGATGTGCCCTTGCCGATTTCGGCGAATAGCCAATTTAATACTTACAAGTTGCTTACAGGGTATGTTCAAAATGACTTACTAATTCTTTTAGAAAAAGTAAGCATGTATGTGCATTGAAATGGGTGGTTTCATCCTGATGGTGCTCCACCATATTATGCATTAATAGCAAGGAGGCAGTTAAATAATAAAAGTATTTTTCCAAACCGATAGATTCGACGTGATGAACCAATAAATTGACCTACGAGATCACCTGACTTAACACCGTTAGGATACAGGATATGCACTTCAAATTCAACTTTTTACAAATCGAATTCACCCTTTTGCAAAACAAGTTTGTCTGCAAAATTATTTTCTTAAGCTTTAGTAATAAAAATAAAATCAAATGCAAATTTATTGTTAAGAAATTCAAGATTTTATTGCATGTAATACAAAGATGTACGCGAAATACTTATTTAATAGTAATTATCAATTCAATACATATGGAATTAATAATTAAACGTCGTAATCAATTAAAAATAAATCGCCTACTCAAATTATCACAAAGGCAAATTAATAACAGTACTTTAGTTACATTTTAAAAATATGTTGCAATACTAATCATTGTATGTAAACACAATATTACATCTTTCTCTTGTGCAGTAAAGTAAAATCGAAGCAATTCTATTTTTTACTAAATGGACCGTCCTTAGACAGACCTCAGTTATATCGACATTTAACTTGCCTGGAATTCTTAAAATTTACAGGAAAGAGGAAATTCCTTTTAATTCTGATTTGAGGTTGGAATAAAAAATAAACAAAAAGGTGACTTTGATTTGCAAAAGGGTGAATTTAATTTGCAAAAGGGTGAATTTGATTTGCAAAAATTTGAATTTGGAGTGCAAAACCTGTAAAAACATAGCGAGCAGGTTTAAGTCGCGGTGTAGCAGACTATTCAGATGATTGTGAGAACAAATCAAGTAAAACAAATACGATATCACACAGAGAGGCAGCTGTCTAATCAGCTCGCGGTTCAGTTGTCTAATGGGTTCAGCAAACCACAAATAATTTTTTTAACCTGTCTTGTAGTCAGCTGAATACACAATCAGCTACACCTAAACCTGCTGGCTATGTTTTTACCCTTAGACTATTTTTTATGGAGATGTTTAAAAGATATTGTTCATCAAACAGCATCAACGACTCTTGAAGATAGGAAGAGGAGAATTAATAATGCATCTGTAAGTATATCGAAACAAATGGTTGCACCTGCGATGAAACGATCGTTTTCAAACAGGATACAGCAGTGTCTAACAGTTGAAACTAAAAAGTATGACAATACCGTCTAAACAAAGTGAGGAAAAAGATAAAAAACATCATCCTTCTCCGTTTCAACAATGTCTTCTGTTTTACGACTTTGGATTGATTCAAGAACACGTCAAAGTAGTGTTTTGAATTCGTCTATTTTTTGCTCTTTTATTATGTTGAAACAAAAATACAGCGTTCTATTAAAAAAAATACAAAATAACCTTGAAATAACTTTAAAAAATCTGATCGAATAATTTTTGCTTTATATTATATTCTACATGAAAAACGATAAAGAAGACGTTCTAAAATTTGTTCGTATCAACTACCATTTTGTAGTTATTTCAAAGAATACATGTTTGTAAATACCCTGTACAGACATAAAAATAGTTTAAAGTATTAAGAATTCACCATATTTACTTGTTTTTTTAATTCAATATTTTAATACAGTGTTTTTACTTCTATTTAAAATCCTACTAAATGAAGTCTACAGCGTGAAAAAATCGAAACTTTAAATCACTTTTCTAATATTCTAGCATTTGTCTTTGGCAGAAAGTTCTGTATACTTATACAAAAATCAGGGTACTTTAATATATGATAATATTGAACCTTTCCCAACTATCGGTTAATTTTTAATATATTAACAATCACTAAAGATTTGCTGAAATTTTGTTACGTTTCTAGGCATTTCAATGTGAAAATTTGTTACAAGATACACATATGTAATAAAACTGTAACTGTTATATATTTAATTGTCCACAAAACATGAAAATGTAAATGAACTTTGCGACGAAGTCAATAATACTCAACTGTCCTAAAAGGAATTGTTATCTAGGAAAGTATTAATAAGACGTGCAGATATTTGTACATCAAAAATTTATTTTCTGTTCGCTATTGTATGAAAACAGATAAGTGACTTTTATTTCTCATATGTTGCTAACAAAGTATAGGTACAGTTCAATTCCTAAATAAATGATATCAGTCAATAAGTTTTGTCAAATATCGATAAAGCACAAGCATGTGTGGTTAAATTTCAAAGTCCCTTTCCTTTAAACTAAGGCCTCACCGAAAAGGAATTGACTCCGCCATTTGAAGTTACGGAATCGTTCCTTTTTCGGCTGCTCTATAAATTTCAGCGTACATTATGTACATGTATGTGTGAAAGAGTAACGGTAGAATACTTGTTCGAGAATCAATAATTATTAAACCGTCGTAAAAGTCTATGTATACATATTTGATGCTATGATAATGTAAATTTTATTCACGATTTCGTTTTATCGGCGTGACAAGCGTAACGAGAAGCGAAAAAATTTTCAAGTCGAAAGTAGCGAAGCTCTGATTTGCATTCATCGAATAGTGTGGATTCAATGTCCCGAAGAAAATTTTCTTTTCTCTCGCAGCTATTCGGTAACGGGTGTGATTGGAATTTTCAAGTGAGCTCCTCCTCGTTCGACGAGAATGTTCAAGTGGCGTGCTGCAGGACTCTCGACGATGAGGGCAAGATCTCCGAAATTAATGAAACTGAAATTCGCCGAGAGTTTCCTTTCAGCAGAAATCAGGGAAATGTCTATCCATCTCGTGCCGCGGACTCTCCTCCTTGTCATTGCAATTAACGAATCACGAAGACTTTACTCTTTTATGAGTTGAAATGAGAGGAATCACAGGCAGTTGGGAAGAGAAAAGGGGCCTCGATGCGAGGCAGAGACAGGGAAAAATCGCCTCCTGTGAATCGAGGTTGCACGAGTTGCTCGAAGGGGAAATGCGAAGCAGAAACTAGTTGTCGCGGAAATCGATTTTCACCGTCAGACCGGCATTACCCAGCGGAATTCGTAACTTAATATTATTCGACGTTATCACTCGCGCGATTGTTATTTAACAATGGCGGTATCTCTCAATGGGCCACCTTCTCTCAGAGATAGAACACCTTCTGTCATATCTCTGAATATATACAAATATAAATATATGTTTTTCTATCATTTCTCGGACATCATTCAACTGTATGTTTTACCAATTTCATTATACTAGTCTTGAAACAAATATTTAACAAGTTTTGTAGGTTTCCGTTATTTATTTGTGGTAACGAATATGTAAGAGCCTCGGTAGATTCTATCATTAAATTCCTTATCGATGAGTCTGATCATCATCAATGACTTCTTTTTATATATCACCGACGATTTGTTAGATCTTTTTACTGATTTTTCGTGTGCAGTAGTTTCTTTGTTCTATAAATATTTGTATAAGTATTTTTTTATTGTGTGTTTTACATATCAGCTGGTGGGCACCGAGGCAAATTCAGTGGGTTTAATAAAACTATTTTTTTTTATCGGGAGAAAGAGTATGGTGAGGAAAAGTGTTCAGAAAGTAAGAGACTTTGTACGAGCTGAGTAATATGCATGTTCATACTGCGCGTTTAAAATGCCGTCTTAATCTCTGTACACCTGCGAAAAATATGATGTGGTAGCAATACGGGAATGATGAATTCGATAATCTATTACTTCGAACGTGTGCAAAGCATGACTTGTGAAATCGAAACATGTTCATAGTATAACATACATTTCTGTTTTAAACATTTTTCGAGAACTACCATTTTTGCACAACTTATGAAAACTAATTCAAGTTTACGTTAGAGAAATTCATTTTACTCTTAACCACTTGCTTTGGAAAGATGTGCCACGCACGTCGATATGTTTTTGTATCAAAGTCGCCAACGACGTGCGCGGCACGTTCACTGAGATCGTTTGTCGAAGTATAATTTCAGATTGTACCGCGTCACGTGGAGTCATCGGTATAATATCTCATACGGTATTTCAAAATTCTTGCAGTTTTTACTACAGAACAAATTTTTTCAAAGTCTATGTATTCCTGATTATCAAAACGTGGACATTTTCCAAGGCACGTTCCACCCACAAAAGCTAAAAAAAATCCACAAAGAAAGTGTAGAGTATGTGCAAAACACAAAAAACGCAGTGAAAGGAATGCCTTCTGGCACTACATGTTCCAGACTGTTTTGAAATATACCATACTGTACAATATTATTAATAAATAAAATTAGTGTTCATATCTGTGTAAAATTCTTTGCGTAAGACTCTGCCGAGTCTTCTCGTTTCAAGTGACACCTCACGGCGAGTTACAGTGTAGCGTCCTGGCACGCGCATCTGTGAATTGGCTGCCAGCGCAAGTGGTTAATTAGCAACGTTTACAATTTTCCACAGCCAATACGTCGACATATTGTATAGTTACCCGTGTTGCGTCCTGCACACCGCAATTCTTCGGTTAGAATTTGACCGGGGTCGTAAATCCCGGCTACGCTGAGAGTCGGGACGGTATAGCGAGACACTGGTTATTTTCAAGGATTTATTAACTCTAACCTGGTTGAGATGACTCTTGATTAAGTCTACTTTGATTGTGAGTTGACTCTCGGGCGAGTCTGACTGGTCATATGACTGACAATGAATATTTGACTCCCGGATGAGTCTAGACTCTCGGGCGAGTCCCTTAAACTGTGATTGAATACTGAATGTTTGCGAATACTGATGACTTCTTTTACACCTTGGTACTACTTGTACTATGTGTTGTCTCGATATCTATGATTCGTCAGTTGTATGTGTGTTGCAATGGATATCTGTTTTGTCACTGGTCACTGTAGGTTGAAGAATGTCGTGGACTGAGGATCCTTCTGGATTCCTTCTTAACCCCTTGCCTTATGATTTTTCAATGGCTATATTTCTTAATGGTAGTTACTCATCGCTTGAATAATACGTTAAATAAAACTGATTATGAAATTAGGTACAATTTCTATTTAATAATCCTAAAATTTACAAATTAAAACTAAAGTTAGAGTTAAAATTGAAGTTTACCACAAAGAGAACTCACGTTTGGTATATCTTAACCATAATCCACACAACGAATATGACTCGTTTTTATAAGGGAACGAGTTAACAACAAATTTGGTCCTTTAGAACGGTAACCTTCACGGTCGGAAATATTTTCTCACCTTTGTTGGCTGCGTGTGTCCAAGTTGATTCGTCTTGTCTGTTGATCGCGTATTCAGTCCGGGTTGGAGACAATGTGCTCGTCGTTGTCGCGGCACTAGCTTGACCAAGGGGGGTTTACGGTGGGCCGACGAGCGTTCGGCACAAATGTGACTACCAATTTGATTACGATAATCCGCGAAGCCGAAGCTTCGTCACGTCACAATAAGATGCGACAACTCGTATACAGTAATTCAATAGCAGCATTTTTTTAGTCTCAAGGATGAAGAGCTGCATACCCGAAGAAAAGGTACCTGGATCGTCAAAAACTGAGAGACGATGATATGTATGATAAAGTAAACTATATTATTATATTTTTTATTGAGTTTTGAGAGTATGTTTATATGATTGTATAAGAATAAGGGTGCCTTTCAGTCAAATGAAAGACTACGCAGTTACTTTTCTCGCCTCCCGAAATTGCAGCTAATAAATATTTTCATAGGGCACGTGTTAGAGAAAGTAACCAATGTACAATGGAGTATTTTATTTAAAATGCTGGCCAAAATTCAAATTTTTAAACTGAATTGGAAACAAAAAAAGGGTGTTTTTTCTTGTAATGTTAATAAAATAAAGTGTCATAACGGCCATTTTTGTGACGTTAGAATTTAGGCAGAAGGAGAAGGCCATATAAGAAGGATCTTTGTTTATTTGTTTTTTTTTCTGTTAATATTAAAATATAATCATTATTGTTTTTAATTTTCTGTGAGCAAAATCTGTCTGCAACTTATAACATTATAGGTTAGTAACATTCCTATAATATTATGTAATAATTATTTAAAAATTAGTGATTGTACGATACTCGAACTCGCGATTCGAATGTATTTCGAATGAGAGCTAAGTGTCGGTGCGCTCACAACAAATTAATGCCGTAAGGGCGATATTCTGATAGTTGATGTGAGATGGTGAAGAAAAAAAAGGCACTGGACATTGAATTACTCTATTGACTAATGTATAATTGATGTTTTGTTAACTATACAGAGAGTGATGTGTTCTAGTAGTCTTGCAATGCTAATGTTTTGTCGCGACGCTGACTGGTCCATGGGGGGTCTATGGCAGTCCGATGGTCTATGAGAACCCCGGTCTGGCGGCGAAATGTGACTAACACGTTTATTGCGATAATCTGCCAAACCGAGGCTTCTTTGACACCCTGAAATCACAACATACCGCCCCTCTCCCCCAGTATTATTAATTCAATGAATTAAAAATTACCAGAATGAAATGGTTTTTGAATCGTATGTGAACTAGTGTACGTCTTAACTCTATATGTGTATGAATTGATGGTTCTGGTTGGTCAGATGCGCGACCGCACGGTGATAAATTATTGTTTTTCTTACTTACACATGTATTGAGAGTTTGAATATGAAAATGTTATAACACAATATGTCATGTATATAAATTGGTTTATTTCTAAATGTTTTATTCTCCTGTGAGTTTTCATGTACAATTATACCAAATAATTACGCTTTATCGTTTCTAAGTGCATCTGGCTCCGTTAAGAATAGTAAAATATTTTTGGCCAAATTTTTTGTACAATAGTTCACTGTACAATGGTACGAAACACCTCACGAACGTATCAATACGTGCCTATCTACGAGCCTACACTCCCATCACTACCGTTGTTCCCCTCTCCATTATAGATTGTCGACGTCATTTGCTCTGGTTCTATTTGCGAAACGTTCTATTTCTGCTTTCATTGATTGAATTCCCAGGTGTTGAGAATGGGAAGGATTAAAATTATCGGGCGACTGTCTTCGATAGGCTTAGCCCTGATATAGGACTTGTAACCGTTGTTGTGTCTTGGATGTTGAAGTCAAATAGTGTGACCAATAATCTTGGCGCAGGTTGATGTAAATCTCGCTGGTTCGAGGTAGACATTGTTGTTGGATGTTGTTTTATTTAATATAAAACTGTGTGTGTTTAATTTACACGGTTCTCTACTGACTATCTCCTTAGATGAGGTTAGATGTGTTGTACTTGTAGACATTTTACTTAGAATCCGATGAATGTTTCTGAGTGTGACTATTTATATGAAAAGTTAGTGTCTATTTTTTCTCCCCGTTGATCAATCCTCGCTTTTTTTAACCAGTGGGCAAGTCTCTATATTTTATAACCATACCGCACACTTTAGAATTTCCATGTTGGTAGGGTGGTAGTATAGCATAGTAGCGGGAGAGTCGACCCCCGGGGTGATCGGTCTTGATAAAATTTCGGTAGAGTTTAAGTGACTTTATGACAAGTCAATTGCGATTAAGTAGACACCAAAAAGGCGTATGGCCTCCAGAAACACAGAATTTCTGCATCCATAAAACACTATCTGGGCCCCAACCTCTGGGTAAACGGAAAAGTGAATTAAAAAAAAAAGAGGCACTCAAAAAAAGCGTAGGTAGTCGATCCGGTCATAAAGTCAAAGCCTAAATAACTGCCGTTTGAGGAGCGCGTAATATGTATTGTGAGCGGCTCCAATTATACATAGAACGTTGCGTCGATCGCGTGACGCGACGATAGCCCGCGCGCACGCGTTTACCCGCTACCCAGGCGGAGTTTGATCCTGGCAAGACGAATTTTTGGCGTAAAAACAATTGGTTTACAAGTTATTCCACGTCAAATCGCACAGAATTGCGGTCGTAATCATCGATTTTTTTCAAACTCACAGGATTTGTTGATACCCTTGAGAAACTACACTGTGTAAAATTTTAGCTTTCTATTGTAAGAAATGCGAGATTCCGGCGGCGAAGTGGGTGGCCTGGAATTTGTCACCCAGGAAGAGAAATCGCGCGGGTACCTGAGGGTCCCATAAACTAAGCCCTTTCCCCGGAAAGTCGAACGAGGGGGCTCCAACGGTTTTTCGGAGCAACGTGGGATACGACGTGGAACACAGAATAAATTATTTTTGGGATACCACACTATCCTGACTTTAATTCTTTGTTTTCAAGTGGTACTTACACTATTTTAAACGGTTTTTAAACTATTTAAGGTTAAAATTTTGGAAAATTAGACGAAATCAGCCGACATGTCATCACTTTAACCTTAACATTTTTGTTTCGTTTAAAGATAATGCTTCGATCTTAGGCTCATTTAAAAGATAAAGAAACATATTTTTCGAATATGAACATAAAATTTTATTTATCACCAGCAAACATAACAATAATCGCTGCTAAAGCTTCAACTGCGGATCTGACGCTGTTTCTAGCCATAGAACAATCTTTTACCATGATGTACATACGTCGTTTGGCGCCGCACAGATACTACGGATAGACGAACAGTTGCCGCGCATGCGCATTGCATACAATGTATCACATTTCCAAGCCAGATATCTCGTTGGAACGCTTCTGGAATTTGTATATTTATTGCTTATCGCAACGTACGCAATAGCGAATGTTGTCCAGGAAAATAATGTGCTATCACTCATAGATCTTACCCACAGTCTAAAAAAAAAATAAAATTTACAGATTGCACACTGCTGCCTACAAGTACTGCAAATTTGCCCCAACTTTGCCGTTATTGTACTAACATTACCTGCATTGCTCCACATGTTAAAAACTCCACTAAATTTAAAAAAATTTGTGTTTTCCCTTTAATTAAACATTGGTGTTGTGACGCGAATCTTACTTTTACTGAACGCATTGCTGCGCGTCTCTCACACGTCAACACGTCATCTTGTGTGAGTTGAATGAATTTTTCGCATAGACAATATAAATGTGAATTGTTGATATACAGAGACTGTGTTTGTGTTTTAACCATTTTTGAAATATGAATTGGACACTGCGACGCGTTGGATTTTCTTGCTACTTGTACTAAAATGTGTGGGGAGGGGGTGGCCTATGATGACGAATAAGAGTCCTTCTTCGTATTGGGCTGCCCTCCATGAGCAGCGAGTACGCGGCCCACCCTGACTTTCTCCAATCGAATGCTGGTCCGCCTCCCACTTTCAAAAATTCTTCATACATTCAGCATTTGTTTATGCTCGTTTCGACTTGAATTTTATTAAAGTGTGAGGCGAACGAGCATTCGTTCGTTTAGTTCAACGGTGAGCAAACTGCGGCCCGCCATCAGTTGTTTTATGGCCCGCGAGTTATGTTTATGTTCCAAGAATCAGAAATTTCTATATTCCAAAAACCCAATTGAAGAACTTCCGCCTAATCTCCAACTGGAAATAATTAGTCTCTAATGTAATGACATGTTAAAAAACAAATATCAAGAGATGAATTTAACAGAATTTTATAAATGTCTTCCAAGTAATGTGAATATGCACAATTAAAATCATACGCTCGCGGACTAATATCAGTATTTAGCACTACTTATCTGTGTGAAAAGACATTTTCAAAGATGAAATATATAAAATCTCGCTATAGGTCAGCATTGACAAATGAACATTTACAATCAACTTTGATGACAGGAAATACAAAGCTTCAACTACAGTTAAATGAAATATTATCCAAGAAGAAAGAATTCCATATTTCTCATTAATAAATGTGTATTACAAATAATATTACAAATAAAGGATCTGTCAAAAATTTTTTATTTGTAGTTAACTACCTTACTTTTCTCTCTTGGCTCACAAAGCCAAAAAATATTTAGTATCTGGCCCTCCAGAAAAAAAAGTTTGCTGACCTCTGGTTTAGTCTAAATGCACGTTAATAAACACACGATGATATACAAAGGTTCGACGACTGCCCGATTTCAGAATGCTCATGTTGATGTACATTGTTTGACAGAAGTACAGTAATGTCTCTACAAGTGTCAGCCAGTTTGGATTCTACAAGTGTCAGTATAGATGGTCCTACGCCTAGGTCTGCGTCATTGCTGCGCCTATGTTATCTCGCTCGCAGTCAGTCAAGCGTGTAACGCTACACCACTCGGTTTCTTTTAGGAGATTTCATGGCTGGACAATTCATAATAGAAAAATATAATTCCTTTAATTTTACTTTTTTTCATCTGAAATTTTTTTTAACATGTTGGTGAGATTTTTCTGATGAAAATGAGATCAAACACGATATAATTTGAACAAAATTTACTTATTAATACTTATTGAATAATTAATTTAATGTCGGCCTACCTCCACGTAAAAAAAAAAATGTAGGGCCGATTCTACAAGTGTCAGTCACACGGCAGGCCAAATTCTCCAACTGGCAGTCAAACGGTAGGCCGACTCTATGTAATGTAATACAGGGCGTCTGTTTTATCTCAATACAGTGAAATATCTGGCGTGACAGTGAACGTGTTAATAAGTAAATGTTGTTCAAATTATATCGTGTTTGATATGTCATTTTCATCAGAAAAATCTCATCGATATGTTAAGAAAAATTTCGGGATAAAAAAACGTAAAATTAAAAAAGTTGGTATTTAAATCGCTTGGTTGCCTCGACTCACGTTTCATCCTTATCTTTTATTCGCTGTCCTTGTCTACGTTCGGCAAACTACAAAGGCGGACGCGAGGCTGGAAAACGTAGTCCCTGACTCTACAAGTGTCAGGTTAGGTTCATTGCAGACTGACACTTGTGGAGACATTACTGTACATCGAAAGTCAGCAACCTCTTGCCAGATGCGCTGCCAACAGGTCACGTGACTTGGAGATTTGCTCCGAAATGCGTTTTATGTCGTTACGCGATCGTATAACAAACGAGTGAGAGTTCTGCAATCACGCGACCGAACCATCGGCGACAATCTAATGCACATATAAAGAAAGAGGAAAAGAGAGCGCTGTAATATGAACTTTCGGAACCGAATAAGTATTACACAACTTTTTATATACCGACATCTATTGAATTTCCAAGTTGAAAATGCAGGCTGTGAAAAAGTGCAGCGGATATTTCTAAAAATATACGATATCATTATTGCATCGATTTATCGGTGAATTGATATCGATGACACGGTGCACATATGTAGAATTACTCAGCTGTATCAATGTTATTTACGTTTCCAATAAAATTTTTCCTCTGTACATATTATTTTACAACGGTTCTACATCCATTCTACAACCGTTGCCCTTCTTTCTTTCCTATATTCTATTTTACAACGCATATAGTAGAAAATTGATAAAAAATTGCAAGAATAGAAAAATTCATTAAAATAACATGCAGCAGCGAAGGCAGATAAATTTTGATTTTTCCTTACCAACACAATGAGAATTTTGCTCCATTACTATCTATGCAGTCCTTTTCGGGCCCTTGGTATTGCAGACATTAAATTAGGGGCGGCGGTAAGTAACATGTATAGAGAAAAGTTACTCAGAATGTTGTCCTTCACAACATATTTCCGGCTTCTTTAGATTTTCAGTTTCTGTTCTTTTGTCTTTCCATTTTCTAGGATCTTGCCTTTGTCTCAAGTAGCTTAGAAAGTAAGTACTGACACATATGGCGTTCAGGCTTGCAAGAATGCGAATGGCTGTTTTCTATGAATTTTCCTTTTCCAGTACTTTCTTTACTTCTATCCTCATCTGTCTCTACTTCTGTCTGCCTATCCTAACCCGTATAAAAATCCAGCAAATTCTCCACAGGACAGTTTTTCTCCCACCTCTGCCCGATTGTTATACCGTAAATTAATGCATCACGTTACTGTTAATTGTTATATTTCTCTTGTTAAATTCTTTCATTTTCTTTAAGTTTGTATTGATACAAATTGAGGTCATGGAAGAAAGTCTCTGTTTTCTCATCCACCACAAATTGGTTCTTTGAAAGGAGGCATGAGAAAGTTTAGTTTAGTAATTTAGTAATTTCGCATTTTTGGATCATATACAGAGTATTCGGTTTACATTGGAAAGTTTCAAGGAGCGATATGACTTATCGCATACCAATATCACTTTGTTATTGGACCACGTAGGTTCCAAGGAAGGAGTGCGTTATATTAACAATTATCTACCGTGCCTAAACAACAGGATTAATTTCCTTAAATATCAAAAGTTAAGTCTGCAATCGATTAACAAGTGCCCCCTATGGTTTACATGAACGAATCACATTCACGTCGATGAATAATTGTGGGTATATATAAAAAGAAAGGAGTTTTGTTCGGAACATAGATAACAGAAATAAACAATTAAAAATATATAACTTTCTTTGATGTAAAAAGATGCGCTTGCTTTTTATGTGAAAAGTTCGATAAATAAATAAGGAACATTAACACCATTGACGAAAGAAATATACATCCTGTAACCTGTGATCCAATGCTAGGGAAACCAAGGTGGTGAAAGTTAACCGAATTTTCTGACGAATAAACTGTAGTTCAAGAAGGTATGTAATTGTTACGTTTTCAACAAATCGGGAACTTTCTAATCAATCGTAGACTCAACCTTTGATGTATAAAAAAATTAATTCTTTTGTTTAGTGGTCCAATAACAGAATAACTTAGATATGCGACTTCCTGGAACTCGCCAATATAACCGGTGTATATTTCAAAAGTGTCAGATATCGTATTAAAATGTCCCATTAAGTACATATATTAGCCAATAGCCAATAGATTCAAAATATTGCGTATGTACGATGTCGACCAACGAATGGAAAATTATTTTAATATTTTAATTGTACACGGATTGTCAAGAGTATATTTTGGGAAATCCCTGGCCAAGAACGTATCTGTTTAAACAAAAGATAGACTTGCAACCGAAACCATAGACAACAGTTCAAGAATTGTCTTAAACTTAGTTTAGCATAACTTTTGCATTAAACTAATTCAAGCATACCGAATAATGTTAGTAGTCATAAGCACGAATGGACTATAGCAACGTTGGACCCTTTCCATGGAGATAGAGTAAGCGGGATTGCAAGACGAGACACCTGGGTGTCAAAGAGGATTCACATCTTGAGGACGGCTTATGCAAACAATATGTTTAGATAGTATTTCGATAACGTTCCGATAACAGTTACAAGGTGTAGTTAAAAATATAAGTTCCTATTTGAAAATTCGAAGTTGACCTCTGCAAGACTTTTCAATGTCATCGCAAGGTCAAATAAGTGACAGCATAATCTGTCCCCTTTAATATCCTACAACTTTTGTTTGAAACATTTTTTCATATTTTTCATATCTTTCGAGATATTTGCCTGAGAAGATTAAAATAGAACACCCTGTATACATAATACCACCTAACTTTATCATCTGAAATACTTCCGTTGTATTATAATTAAAATTTCGTAAAAATGTTTCCTACAAAAGTTGCAGTTTTATGGGGGCCAGTGTATAATAACAATAGTTCTATTTCGTTGCAAAGGGTTAACGAGATGAAAAAGTCAACTTTGTTTTTTTAAATGGAATACTATATTTTATTTTCTTTTAACAATATATCGGATATTAATTTCAACGAAGTCTACATTCAAATTAAACCTATTTTCACTCTTTATTATTATTCCCCTCCAACTCTGATTTAATGACTCCGAAATCAAGGGCATGTATGGGACTAAACATCACGGACTCAACTTTTTATTCAATTAATAAGAGAAATCAAAGTATTCACATACAATTTCGAGTGGCCTATTACTCGTTTTTTTTTAATTTCCTAGTCACCGTTAAATGAGGTTAATCTATAAGAAAATTATTTTACGCGAAGAGTAAACCTAAATTCAAAACAAGCTAAGTTACTCAGGTAATTTCAATACCCGTATTTGCTTTCATGGACTTCCAGTAAGTTGAAAGATAATATTCATAGAGGGGAAGGGCCGAGATGCATATCGGTGTTTTGTATCGATTTATCAATATGATCTTTTTTTTTTCTCATTGGTACAACGTGAACTATCTTCGCATCTGTGTCAAAGCTATTTTCAGTTTTAATCAGAATTTTTCATATAAATTCCATCGTTTAATGACGATACACTCCTTTTCTTTACCACTTTAATCACTTTGCTATTTACAAAATGAATTCCTTTATGGTATGCGTTTAATTACTTCTAAGCTTCTACAATATTATATCAAATTCTCTGTATTTATAACACATGTAATGAATTTGTACCATACATAATAAAAGATAAACTTTATTCTTACTGTTGTAATGTGTATGTTACCACAATTCCTTTCGTTAGAATCCATCAGTGGTTCTTAACACTGGTGCTCCGTGAACTTAGAGAAAGTGTTCCGCCAAAATTTGAAAATTAGTGAAAAATTAAAACGGTTATTAAGACGAAAAAAAAAAACGAAAAAGGAAAAGTCATTGTTTTTAGTTTTATCGTCTTTATTTGTATTTATGTACTTACAGTGGCGAGCATATAAATAGGTACAAGTGCTTTCGAAAGTGTTAATGAAATTATTTTTAATTTTTAAATGTCAGACATATTTTTGCAAAACATTGTATGGTCAAACTGTAGCGACCAGCTACAGCGAAGAACATTTGGCGAGCAGACTACCAGCACGGTTTATGACGTGCGCGCTTGAAAGGCTATTTTTGAGGAAACCGTTTTTAGCTTATTTAATTTCTAGAAATTCGACAATGCACGTCCGCGTAGAAACTTTCTCCGACGGCCTCAATAGCAAATTGCCGCATCATAAACCAAGGGTTTCCGAAAGGTCCGCCGTACGAGGCCCAGAGGCCCGGACCGGCAGGTCACGAGTACTTGACCTGGAGGAAACTCAGCTGCCCGCCAAGTGACGTCAGGGGAAAAACCTCCCCCGCCAAGTCGCACTGCGGTCCCCGAAAAAGCGCGCCAAGGGCGCAAGGGACACGCAACGACTCGGAAAGAAATTACCTGATTGGTTAACACCGATGCGACGGGTTAACCAATCAGGGACGATTAACACATAGCCGAAAGGCAGTAAGAAAAAAGCGAGGCGACAGGAGGGCAGTCTTGCACGGACCTCCAACGCTGTAAGTCCACGCCTAATAAAGATCTTACTAATACCGTGTGGGTACATAGCGTAACCCTAGTCACGCCTTGTTATTTAATAATAACCACATTCCTTCAAAACGATATTTATTCTACGTATCCCCATTGTGGTTTTGTGATTATTACCTTCCTCATCGTAATAATATTAATTTAGAAATAAGTAGTACATATTTCACGCGAGCAAATAAATAAGAACGCAAATTAATATTAATATATACTTTTTATTTATACAACGGTAGAGATTATTATTATATTTTATAAGTATTCACTATAAAATCAAGTTAATATTTGTGGGAAGCAGACATGATAAAAGGAATCGCGAACACGGACAACCGAATCCTCTCGGTGTATTTACCGGCTGATCGGCACGTGCCAGCAAGCATGAGCGTTCGCGCGTGCATATGAGCGTGACGACCGCGACTGGGCAGGCAAAAATGCTAACCCAAACATGCCGAATTTAGGAAACGATTAGGAACACAGACAATCGAACCTTCTCGGTGTATTTACCGACTGATCGGCACGTGCCGGCAGGCTTAAGTGTGTGTGTCTATGTGAGCATTAGCTCCGAGAATATTCTAACGTAACGCGGACGGGCAGGCAAATACGCTAGCCCGGACACACCGGGTTTAGAAAAAATGTCGGGAACGTTCGGGCTAGGCGAGGATAAAAGCACGTGCCCGCGGCACGTGAAATTAGTCTGGAAGTAACTACGATACGCTACGATCCGAATACGCTACGATACGAATACGCCACGATACGATACGATACGATACGATAAGATACGATACGATCAGGTACGATAAGGCCAGTGTAGGCCCTACGAACTAGTTTTACTCGTCGTGTTATCTCTGTAACTAGCGGAATAGATACTTTAATAAAACCCTATTCCTACATATTTTGTCGCTTTGCCTTTTTTTTTAATAACTTCTGCACATCGTACTTATGCGAGCTTAGTTTTTCAACATTAACGAATGCATATTAAGACAAAGAAACATGAAAGGCTGACAAATATAGAAGAGGAAACGAAAGTAGCTATTACATAACTGCTTTCTGGTCATATACATAAGACCAGATATTGAAAACATTTGTAAAAGTCATCAGGCCCAAATATCCCATTAAAAAAATTGTGAAAATTTTCTTTTTTTTCAATTTCATTTACTGATTGTTATTTGCTATTGACTGATATATAAACTGTTATGTATGTGATTTTTATTTATTATGCAATATACAAAATATATATACTGTTTTATTTTGCGACTGTGTTCTGCAAAAATCTTGTAAAATTGGAAGTGTTCCATGATTCTGAAAAGGTTAAGAACCACTGGAATACATACATACTGTCCGACAAACCTAAAGTGAAGCCTCTGACGTCACGCAGGGCCTAAAAGTGGGAGATGTAGAGGAACTTGCTACGGCTCGCTGTTAGTAAGCCAATAGGGATAGAATAAGGCTATCGCACTTACTCTTCTATGAACAATAGGCGACAATCGGGTCTCGTTCGAGCAGTCGGTAAACAGGTGAGCAGTCGATAATTGACCGGAATGATATTTTCAAGCGTTCGAAAAAGAAATGAAGTTTACGTCGCGCAGACACCATAAACAGATGCCTGCGCGACGCCAAACGACGTGCATCATGGTAAACTTTATTTTTTTATCCCATAGTGGGAACGAGGACAAGGCGACCAAATAATTTTTAGTTTTCCGTTCTTTTATCAGCGTGTTACATTATCGACAGCTGACTGAAATTCGTTTGTCTAAACCATTTACCTACAACGCAATTTCCCCTCAAGCGCCGGCAATGTAAGACCCAAGAGTAGTGGGGATGACCTGAACCGCCTATTTTGCCTCCATTTTTCTAGCCTGTGACGTTAGAGGCTTCACTTTAGGTTTGTCGGACAGTATATACACATATGTACATGTTAGCAATTTATATTGAATTGTTTAAATCATGCGGATGGCCAGTTTACTATTTCGTTCACCCTGTTTTGAATTTTTTTGGGGTAAGTGTCGTGCTGTTTCTTAGTCTTCATACCAGGAGGTACCCCCGTTTTACCCACTCTATGGCCAACAATATTCACATTCTTTCAAATAATCAATCTTCGAATCACTAGCAATCGTAGGTCGTCTAGATTGTCTACTCTCATAAACACTCTGGCCAAACACATTCTAAGTACCTATCATCAATCGTACGGAAGCAAAATAGCGCCGTGCTAATTGCCTTCGACAACCCTTAAAAATACGTTGTCGCTACATATATAATAGCATAAGTTTCGTATTCAAATGTTATATTTTGTTTATTGTCTACTTTTATCATATTACTATTAATTGTAACAAGCAGAACGAAAGAAATCATTTCAATTACTGTTGTTACTGCTACAACCTATTATAAATGAAAATAACTTTATCAGAAAGCAGTAATGCAAAGGACAAGTTTTTATCGTTTTTACGTTGATTTTAATTTTGCGGTAAATTTGATTCCTCTGAAAACGGAACTCAATCTTTAATTCTTTCAGGTCGATTTAGACGCTTTCACTTACGGTAGTTGATTTTACCGCAGATCTGTAAACAGAAGGTATCTGGACCAGTGAAACGTGCATCGATTTATTGATATCATTTCCAATATAGAAGGACTTACGTACGTATTTGTGGCGTACCTACTTATACTCGGCACGCCTTATCCCGATTCCTCATGTAAATTGCGTCGTTTCCGGTTGACGGATCACAGTCAGACGCAAAACGCTGCATTCCCTATGTATACGACATATTCGAATCGATTCTGTCTTCTCATTTCTGTGTTCACATATTCTGTTTCCTTTCTCCCTCTTTCTCATTCCTTGTCATCCACCTACAAACCTACAATTAGTCAGACTTTTGCTTCTTCTTCTTCTGTCTCATTTATTCAGTTTACGGATCATTGCAATTGTCATCCCACTTTTCATATTTTCTTCTCCTTATTATCGCTTTCTTGATCCTAATCCTGTTGTTCCTCTTTTGTCTTCACCATTCAACCGTGTGCGTCACGGCTGTAAGCGTTATAAGAAACATACATAACAAGACCGTACACCTGCATAAACATAACAGAGCTTTGATTCACGAATGCTCCGAGGACTTGGATGAATGCTAATTTACGGAAAACGAATTGTTTTAACGTTAACTTTTTCAGCATATTCTTACGCGAGTGTATCTGCCAAACTGCGCTTTGGTTTCATCTTCATTTTTGTCTGCTCACCTTGGATATTAGACAACGTTAACTGCAGTCCCATTTTGTTCATTCGTAAGTTTCCAACAAGTGAAAGAAATCAGTCGCTATGTTACTTTCAAGAACGTCGAAGCAACCGGGTGCAATCAATACGTTACAGCATGTTACGTTTTCGCTTCACCCCTCTATAGTTCTCCGCTTTCTTGAAATTGTCCTTTCCTTTGTCATCTCTGTCTACTTACTTATTCCTTTGTCGCTTCCCATCGCAAGGATCGCATGCATGTACATTGAAATGTATAGCGTACCGTGTTCCTCACGCAATTGTAAGGACATTCACGTATACAGTCACAGTCAGTATAAACCTCGTGCGAAAATGTTTAGTTGAAGTCGGTTGTAGTTTCTATACGAATTTGTTGGTTTCTAGCTGGTTTCGACGTGTCGTCTAATGGAATGCTCATACGTAAATGATGGTGTTTTACAATTTTAAGAGTCTTCATAGAGTTTGGTTTTATTGGCGTAGCTAATCAGCGCGTAGGTATTTCTTATTGTCTATGTCGAACGCGATTATCTACTTCGGCTAGTGGACCTCCAAAGGTGTGACGCGGTGACCGTTTCAACCCTTTCACGTACGACGTACGGTTAGAGCACTCTATTTTGTCTGCCATATTTCTCCATTCATTTCGTTCAATGTACAGACAACTTAGAGATAACGATATGAAAATGAAAGGCTTTTTTTTCATTGCATGCAGCATTCGGAGTCCGTTGGTATGGGGGTTTGATTTACGAGCGAAGAGATTCAAGTACAACGTTAGTCCACAAGCAGCATCAGAGAGGATTCATCTAGTGAAACTTCTCTTTCTGGTATCATAGCTGCCATAAATGTTTTGTGTATTGTATTATATACCGGCTAAATTGTATAAAGCTTGGAAAAAGAATAAGAAAAGACACACGATATTATTGTAGGAATCGACGGAAAAATTTTGAGGCCCAACGGGAATCGAATCCGGGACTATTGCGTACTATTGTAATGCGTTTATTGAAGAGCCTTTTGTACAATGAACAAAAATAAATTTTACTGCAATAAGCAACGGTTGATTGATTTTCTTTCTTATTTCCTAATGGCTTAAAAACTAGGCACTCTAGGGCTTACAAATAGGCGAGCATTGCTCTTATATTGGGCGTTTATTAACATATTATTTTCATATTGCAATTTCCTGCTTCTAGTCTTTTGCTTTTTTGTTCGGAAAATAAACTTTTTGGCAATAAAAACTGAACTACTTTTGTAAAAAAAACTTAACAAAGTAAAAATAATAATAAAATAAAATAACTAAACGCTGAATGAGGATGAAGATTGATGAGGTGGTATTTACAATGAGTGAAAATGAGATGAGGTGCGCAATAAAGATGTGCGTGCCACGACAAGGTGTGGATTGCGCCGCGAAGATTCCTCTTTTATCGAGGTTTAACAGAAAAATTATTTTTATCTTTACATTTTTAATTTTTATAACCTAATATTTATTTATATCTATTTTTGTATTTGTTTTTTAGCATTTATACGGGCGCGCATGGGTTCACACACGCTGAATGGATACACACACATACATACATACTCGCAAACATTTATTCTCACACACGCATACCGTTTTTATATATACATGGTGTCCCGTAACTCCTCGAACATCCGGAAATGGGGGGTAGCTGGGGTTACTCTGAACAACTTTTTCCTTTTGCAAAATCCTGTTTGAAGCTTCGTTTTCGAGTTATTAACGAAAAACACTGGCCAATTACAGCGCGCGTAGAGCCCGCGCTCAGGGGCGGAGAACAGAGGCTCATCCACGCGCGATCGAACAAATGCGTACGCGTGACTTCTCGGTTCTCTATCGCTGTCAAAAAAATTTGACTTTGCACCGCTATTTTTATAAGGCTTAGAGAAATGGTTTTTGGCTGTCATTCCGACGTTTGTGTAAATTTTTGAAAAAACTGCAATTAGTCTGAATCGCGAAGAAAATAGCGAAGGTCGTTTTTACAACTTTTGTATCTGAGCTCGTAATGAAAATTTAAAAAATACGTCTTGTAGATCTATGTCAATGACACGCACGCTGAAAATTTCATCGAAATCGGTTAATGTTTCTATGAGCTACAAACGGTTAAAGATTGTGAAAATCGCACTATCACGACTTTCGGCGTAAAACTGTAA
>NW_017100171.1:104363-107079 GCF_001263275.1 Habropoda laboriosa
AAATCGGTTAATGTTGCTATGAGCTACGAACGGTTAAATATTGTGAAAATCGCACTATTCATGACTTTCGGCCTAGAACTGTAATAAATCTGCAGATTCTTACATCTTTCGATGCCTGTTGCTTGTTTCTCCATCAACATATTTCGATGAAATTTTATAATTGACATCGACTTCCAAAACGTATTTTTTTTCTTTTTTATGAATAACAAGTAAGTCGTTTAATAACTGTGTTATTAACTGTGTTATCGTTTCTTTATTCCGAGAGGAATAAAGTGTTTTATTACTTATGAAAAACTTACCCATTCGTCCACGAATTAATCTGTTTCGACGGAAGTGGGTCAGTGCGTCGATCCTGACCTTTCCAGGCAATCCGAAACAACTGATATTACATCCAGTTCGGTGAACTCATATGATCGGCCCTCGTCAAACGATAGAAACAATAGACATCGACGTCTTCTGTTTTTTTCCCCACTTTCCCCGCAGGCCACGCGACGTTTGGCGAGGGCCGATCATATGAGTTCACCGACCCGGCCGTAACATCAGGTGTTTCGGATTGCCTGGAAAGGTCACACACTGACCCACTTCCGTCGAAACAGATTAACTCGTGGACGAATGGGTAAGTTTTTCATAAGTAATAAAACACTTTATTCCTTTCGGATAACGAATAAAAGTATCAAACACAGATATTAAACGACTTACTTGTTATTCATGAATAACGAATAATTCCACATTATTCTTATTTTAACACTTTGCCGGCCGCACATTTTTCGCATCGCCATTAGGTATGTATTGTTATACAAACATCGGAATGAGGGCAAAAAACCATTTCTCTAAGCCTTATAAAAATAGCGGTGCAAAGTTAAATTTTTGTGACAGCTATCGATAACCGAGAAGTCACGCGTACGCGTTGTTCACGATCGCGCGCGGATGAGTCTCTGCTCTCCCGTGCCTGGGCGCGGGCTCTACGCGCGCTCTGATTGGCCAGTGGTTTTTGTTAATAATTCAAAAACGAAGCTTAAACCAACATTTTGGTAAAGGAAAAAGTTGTTCAGAGTCACTCCAGCAACTCCCCATTTCCGGGTATTCGAGAAGTTACGGGACACCCTGTATACATATAACAAATAAGAAGTTATCTGTATCTTACTATCTACTATTTACATGTATTACTTGCTATATAAATGTTTAAATAAATGAAAATACATATATACAGGGTGTCTGTTTTATCTCAACTCAGCGAAATATCTTTTAAGGAAGTGATGTTAGGAAAAAAATATTTTAACAAAAGTTGTTTGATACGAGGGGGAAAATTATGTGGTATAAATATTTTTTTTGTACCGGGTATGGTGGAGGAGATTTTAAAGTCAGTTTAATTTTTTTAAATATAATGCTACATTTTTTTTATACATAATATGGTAGTGTATGTTAAGACGAATCCAACGAGGTGCGAACAAAGTCATTTCTTTTGATAAAACAGACACACGCGACAGTGAGGAACTTATGGTTGTCCGGCTCCCGGTTTTTCGCAATTTTACGACCTTTCATGACAGGAAATGACTTTGTTCGCGCCTCGTTGGATTCGTCTTAACATACACTATCATATTATTGCTACGTACGCAGACTAGCCGACACGGCGGCGCCGAGACTTCCGCCTTACGCGCACCCCCTAGAAAAGGCCCTCGAGATAGGGTAAACGAACGCATTCCGTTCCCACGAAAATCTAGGGCCCTCACCACCAAAAACCATGATTTTTGGTGTATATAAGGGTACGACGTTTCATGCTCGGGGGCTCAGTCTTTTACCAGAACGTTACTTCGTCAGTCGAAACGAGCAAGATCGGGTTGTAGTCCCTTTCGAGCATAGAATTGTTATATTCTCAATACAGTCTAAGACACCCCCGCGGCTCGGCGCGTAAACTGAGAAGGAATATTCTCGCCCAGTCGAGAACTGACCAATTACTTATTTAATTATCATTGTAACCGATCATTGGATCGAAGCAACTTGTAACTTCGCATTTATACTAGAATATATAGCTTTGTTAAGTTAGACTCGCTCATTTCAACCAAGCCTCTCTTGAGTAACATTAGTAACGAATCAGCTAAACTCACAAGGATATATCTTTACTGCTCGAGGTATATCCGACATTGCGATACGCACTGTCCTCACAATCACCCAACCTTTCCATCCTTCGAAGAACGACGTAGTAACCACATACGTCGAAGGTTCCAATCCTATCCCCCCAGTGTCGGAAAGGCGGGGAGAGGATACACTCCTCCCACCGCCCGTCACCGGAAAGGGAAAGAAGAAGAAGGGAAAAAAGAAGAAGGCAGCTGGGGGTGTGGCTACACCACGTCCGCCCACAGCCGCTACGCCCCCGACTGTTCGGCGGCGAAGACGGCAAGCTCGCCTGTTCGCACAGCGCCGCGCTCCCGCAGCCGGGGCCCGGTGACCCCGCGCCCGGCCACCGGTGAGACGACGTGGGCGGCAGTGGTGGGTCGGAGGGAGAAGAGGGCCCAAAAGGCTCCTCCCCCTCCTCCTCCACCGCCACCATCTCGCGGACAAAGGGGCGCGGCTAAACTTAGCCGTCCCCCGAAATCCGCAGCGGTGACCTTGACGGTAGCAAGGACGCCAGCATACGTCTCCGGACCGTCCGGTCCGCCAAGGAAAAGATTCGTTTGGAGGACCTCGGGATTCCCGAGGTCCGTCCACGGCGGGCCCG
>NW_017100172.1:0-201 GCF_001263275.1 Habropoda laboriosa
GAACTACTATCGCCTAGCCGACGTTATATGTGTATATTCCCTTGGTTTAACAGTAACACGGCAACCGTGTGAGATATTGAAGAACCATGCACACCCTTATATTCGGGATCAAAAAATTGTAAGAATTCGTTGGATACATTAAGCTGAAGGAATTATATTTAAATTCGAAATATTTAATTATCTGTATTTTCCCCCACATCG
>NW_017100172.1:844-1070 GCF_001263275.1 Habropoda laboriosa
CGATTATCGTACCGGTACGTTACGTGAAAATCGCGAAGAAATACCATCTCTAATCGTGATGTTATATGTGTATATTCGCTTCGTGTAACAGTAACACGGAAACCGTTTGAGCTATTGAAAAACAAACCACAACTTCGTATTCGGTACCAAAAAAAGGTAAGGTTTCGTTGGTCACATTTAGTTTTAAGAATTATTTTTAAAGTCGAAATATTTACTTATCTGTATT
>NW_017100173.1:0-785 GCF_001263275.1 Habropoda laboriosa
ATCGTTACATTTAATTCTAATTGTTTAGCAGCTTTTCTGCTGCTATCGACCCTACATTTTACTCACACTTGTGGAATCGACACTACATTTTTTTTTTTACGTGGAGGTAGGTCAACTCTATGTGATAAACAATTGGCAACCAAACGGTGACTCGCTAAAGCGATATATTATGAAATTAAATTAATCACTCAATAAGTTTTAACGTTAGATTGATTCCTCAATATGGTCATGGTGGTCATCAGTGACTGGAGTGCCTCAATTAAAGTATAATACTATAATCCTATGCTTAAAATGTATTTTCTTGTGGCCGTCTGATAGCAACCTGTAAATCTGGCTCGACAGTGAACGTGTTAATAAGTAAATGTTGTTCAAATTATATCGTGTATAATATCATTTTCATCAGATAAATCTCACCAACATGTTAAAAAAAATTCCAGATGAAAAAAAGTAAAATTAAAGAAATTATATTTTTCTATTATGATTTGTCGAGCCGTGAAATCTCGTAAAGGAAACCGACTGGTGTAGGCGTTACAGACCTAGGCGTAGGACCATCTACACTGTCACTTGTAGAATCCAAACTTACTGACTCTTGTAGAGAATTTGCTGTATTACCTTACGTAGGTAATACCTTTTCTAGATGCTGAAATGTAAGCGAAAAAGCGGTAATATTAATAGTTTTCGATCGACGAAACGAGATACATCATTATCGACTCACAGCCAGAAAGTGGCTAAGATATTTTTTCCCGTGAATTTACGAGCAGTAGCGCGCAGTTGGTCGTGGCATG
>NW_017100173.1:909-3866 GCF_001263275.1 Habropoda laboriosa
GATAAATTTAGTCCTCCGCAAAACCAGAACACTTCATTCGATTTGCATTAAACTGCACGGCCGGCCGGGCTCTACGAGCCCGCGACCACCGTTTCGTTGCGTTCTATTTTTGCGGACGATCGAGATTAAATTATCGTTCGTTTCTTCGTGACTCTGTGGACTCTGTTGTGGCGGCACGGTGGATAGCGTTAGTTGGAACACTGAATTTCAACGAATTTGTTAATTTTGTTCTAGCCTGTACATAGAGGTGATTATCGGCGGAGGTAATGCGGGGTCGCGTAGTTTAATAGATTGGTGAAATTTGAAAATTTCATTAACGTTAATGCGGGTATACGATGGCGTGCATTGAAAATATCGAATTTGCCGATATCCTGAAATTGGCGAAACGGCGAAATAACAAAATTATTGGTAAAGGAATTAAAATAGCTTGATAAAAAAAAAAAACAAGGAAAGAAATTCGTGAAAATTGCAATGTTCGTTTGTGAATTAAAAAAAAAAAAATTGAAAACGTAGCAAATTGTTGTTTGTGAAAAGTCACAGTGAACAAGTAATTCGGGCAGCGAAAAGTAGAGGAATTGTTGTTAATTCTAACTCGCGCAGAATGTTTTTAAAGACAAAAAGAAAAAGTTGCACTCTGGAAGGTGAAAAAAGAGGCGTATTTTAAATTCTAAAGACCCAACGGTTTAACGGCGAACTTTCAACAACGATCCACCATCTGGGTGGTAATAAAAAGCCAACACCGACTAACATTTAAAATTCCATTTCAACTTCTGACTCGTTTGAACGCGATTACAACGCCGCTCAGCCGCTATAACCTGGCTTAAAATTCAATTCCTGCCAACAATTTTTTATTTAAGACAACTGCTACGGCTCAGGATTAACTGCCTAGAGAGGCGAGAAAGTCTCTTAATGTGTTCACGATTTTGCTAGATTGTTAACAAGAAACGAAATATTTATATCACCAGTGGCAAAGTTGCGTTTCGAAACTGAGTTAATTTAGAAACTCGAAATTAGTCGAGTAAAAGTAGAATTATTTATTTAAATAACGCTTGCGCCTTCTTCTTACCAACAATTTATGAGTAGATAACTTACGTATGTACACAAATTTACGGGAAAATCGATAAATATTTTACAAGAAAAATTAACAAGAAAGTTACCATTTTCAGCGTATTTTAGCGACTTTTTTCAAATTTGATTACGCAGCCATAATAGAACGATTTGAAACTCTGAACTGAAATTCAGTTCGTCTCTTTTCCAACCGTCACTCAGAGTTTGACAGAAAACATAACATGATAATCGTATCGTCTTCCTACTGAATAATCAAGAATAGATTGAACGAACGTGTTGAGTAAAGGTATCGTTTTTGAGCGACTGATTGGATATACCTAGTATTCAGCGATAAAATGGTATCCGAAGTCTTTTTAGTAAATGAAGAGAGCTAAAAGCGAAGTTCTATCCTAAATATGCAAATGAGCTCATCACTTAAATGATTTATCTGTAGCTTTGACGTAACTGCTTCCACTGTTAAAATGAAGATATAAAACCTGAGTATCTTGATCAGAACTGATAGAAACTAATAATTGTTAGAAATGTTAAAAGAAGAAAATCTGATATCAAGATAAATCTTTTTAATTCTGAATTTCTCCAGGTGGCAACATTATTTATAGATTTATCAGCAAACAATTTCCAAGTTCTGACTTCTTAGCTGCAACAGTCAACTGAGTAATGGAAGTACCGGAAAATTTTAATTAAAAATGTTCTCAAATACATCTTTTTCGGTGGTCTATGTAAAAATAGGTAAAAGTTTGGGAATTTTTTTCATAGGTAACTATGAAATGAAAAGTTTCAATTTTGTCAGAGGATATAACGTTCTGCTTTCTTCTCCAATCTTTGGAAAGTAACAATGTTACAAAATGGAATTCTCAGTGGAAAAATTCTCAAAGAACGTTACGTTTTAGGCCTCGTTAGGTCTACATACATCCCCTCTTAACAGCTTCTTGACAGATTAAATGACAGAAGCAACGCAAACAGAGAACCAAACACAAACTACACACCTCACACTTCTCTGCTCCCCATAAAAAAATCACGCGTCGAAATTCACAGCAATCTAAAAGCGGCGACGCTAACGGCACACATAGCGCCGCGATTTAAGCCTGATTTTATCTCACGACATAAACTGGGGATGGACACACGGGGCGCAGTATGTACAATGGAGAAACGCGAAATAAGGTGGTCGTGACACGTAGGACGCGACGCAGTCCGCGGATCCTTGGGGTTATTTGTATTCCATGCGCGCGGCAAACTGTTCCTGATATTTCAGACTGCGGATCAATAGGTATCCGTCCGTATTGTAGTCGACACGGAATCGTGTTACTCCTTCCACGGGCTTATTTCTCCAGAAATCCCGTACGACTTTCTTCGAGATCTACCGCGGCGCCCGTTTTTGCTGGCGTTCGCCGCCATAAGCTCACCCCTCTACCCTCGGCGTGTCTATTTTCATTGTGTTCGAACGGGTCTCCACATGTGCGTCCAGGCTGTCGAATGAATTTCTCCCGACACACGCTTTTAACGCCTGGAATCTTAAATCGGAACAACGCTTTCCTCTAGCTGATCCCGACGGAACATGCGACGTTATTTTTCCGACCAGCTTTTCTGTCCTCTTTTTCTTTTTTATTCCGTGCAGCGACGTAGAACTTACTGTCGGCAGAAGGTCGGATTTCAGGGGTTGAACCTTTCCATGTCGCGTTGGAAAGCAGGCCTTGAGAAGAGCACGAGTAGTTTCGGAGCATGTGACGCTTGTAAAATTAGGTGAAAAGCGGCTGGGGCCACTGGCGGAGTCGAGAGTTAAGGGGGCACGAAGGTAGGCTGACGTTTGTTTAGGGTTGTAAAGAGTTTTATTGTGATTTTTTTCTCATTTTTTTTTTTTTTTTTTTTTTTTTTTTTTTTTTTTTTGGGGA
>NW_017100173.1:3896-51700 GCF_001263275.1 Habropoda laboriosa
GAGGAATTACCACGTGGTACGCTCTACTTTCTATTTTAAGTTCATACACCGTTTGTAAATTCGCCATTGTGAATGTGCCGCGAGTTTTCGCAGCGAAGCTGTAGAATGTTAATTTGAAAAAATGTACCAATTCTGTTCTGTTTTTTCTCTTTTTTTTATTTGTTTCTCTGTGCTGTATTCTTCTTGTGACGTTGTTCGTTTGATATTTTCGGGTCACGTGGCGAGGCTATGGAACGTTAATTTGAAAAAAAATGTAACAATTCCATTGCTTTATCTTTGCTCGTTTCTTTGTTTACTTTTCTATGCTCAGCTGTACGTACCCTTTCTCCGTTATCGTGCGTTTGATATTTTTAGGTCACCTGGAGTACAAGAGGCGCGTTTAAGTATTTAAACGTACGTGCATTTATTTATTGTAAAGTTGGAAGGAACACGTGCGGGTATTAGTGTGTGGCACTGCGGCGCACGAAACACGCTTGCACTGTAATATTCGGTGAGTGGAATTTTTACGGTGCGATATTTTCATAGCCCGATAAAATGGCGGTACTGGATACGTTCCGAAATTTCGAGAAACTTGTTCCGGTTATTTAATCTTTTATTGACATCGTTATTCGAGGGTTTGCCAGATAGAAGAGTTACTTTTTAATCATATTTCCATTCAGCGCTGTTTCTTTCATTGTGAAGATCACGTTCCATTTTTGTTTCTGGATAAATTACGTTCTCCGATGCTTGCAGAATTTTTGAAAACGATTTACCACAGGCACGGTTGCATTTGAGAAAGTTTCGAGAGTACCCGTAATACCGTGTCCCGTGGAGATAAAATTTTTAAATTCTTCATACGTGAAATACACTTGCAGAATCTTAACAATTTATACGCGGCGTTTTGTTTATTTAAGCAGCTCTAAGGCTCTTCCCCTGAACGATTGAACGATGCAGCCAAATTTGCATTCCTGGATCTCTGTGAGACAGATTAATACTTGTAAGAATTAAATATATATTTGAATCATTTTACCAATTCATACAAAGACAATGAAAAACATTCAAGAGTACTTGTTTCGTGACGAGATTCGGAAAATAATTCTAAGTGATTTTTAATTATCACTGAAATATAAGATTTAATAATATTTGTCTCATTTGGAAAGTAACTCAACATAATTTTGAATTACAATACTTATTCGAAAATGCATTCGCAAATGATACTTGTTTCCTGACTGTATTTAGCAAATAATTGTTAATTATCATTGAACTAATATTCACAGGTTTCGTTTAATGAAAAGTAATTCTACATAATTTTTAATTACTACTAAACAAACAGTCGTACGTTTCGTTTATATTTTCAAATAACACGCTTCAATTGTTATCGAACAAATACAAATATCGAATCACAAAATGACGTTCAGCGTCACATTTCTTCTTTTTCTTTCTTTCAGGATGTTAGTATGACATTAATCTGTCGCGTAACTACAGCGCATTCCTTTCGCGGTTACAGAAAACGCGTCGCCCAGCACGTGAACATTATTATCTTCTTACTGAAAGTCCCGCTAAAGCTGCGATTTTCGGATTATACCGCTCTTTTAAGTTTCCTCCTTTTTCCCCTGTGATTCCTCCCTTCTTTTTCCCCCGTACCTTTTTCTCACGGAGACGCTGCACGTGTCGCATAATAAGGAAACGACTGGGTAGAACAATCTGTAGAAATTTCGACGACCCGAAACCATCGATTCGACATACTTGTTTTCCTTTTTTCTTCCAACAAGAAAACATGCACGATTTGTGATAAAAAAAATTGTGTACAAATCTAACAAATGTAAACATGCACGATTTGTGACGAAGGAATGTCAGAAAGGCCTAAAGCAACGATCACGAGAGAAGACTTAAGAATGCTTGAGAAGACTTACAGTTGCAGTGATTGGAGAAAGTTCGAACAGAGAATTCGACGAAATTCAAGAAAGTTAGAATATTACCCGTGAAAGTCCATTATCCGCGAGTACCTTAAAGTGTAAATTAGCAGTTGCTGGATTGCATGGTCGAGTTGCAGCACACAAGCCACTCTTGAAGTCGCAAAATAGAAAGAAGAGGCTACAGTGGGCCAAGAAGCAAGAATTTGGAAGTTAGAAATGTGGAGAAATGTTTTATGGAATAACGAATAGGAATCCCTGTTGCTTGGTACAAATGGACGAGGTTTCGTATGTAAGTACGTCGACATAGCGACGCAAAAATGCCGCAGCAGTATGTCGTATCCGCAGCTAAGCATCGTAGAGACTCAATCCTTGTTCCTTGAAAGGAAAATTTGAAATACCGTCAAAATTGATGGTGTACTGAACAAGGAACAGTATAAAAAAATACTTCATATTAAATAATACACTAAAACAATATGAAAATCACATGAACGACTAATTGGCCAGAATTCTTATCTACAATGAAACAACGATCCCAAGCATACTTCGAAGCTCTGCAAAGAGTACTTAGACCAAAAACAAGAAGAAGAAATATTGAGTATCATAGTTTGACCTTTTTTACCAATTCTATTAAATTACTGTGGGATGAATTAGACAGAAAAGTGAAGAAATGCAACAAACAAAGTCGATTAAATGAAATCTTCCATTGCATAAAACTACTAAACTTTGTTTAAACAAAACGAATATCGAAGACAAAAATAACAGTAGAACTCGATCAAAGTGGGGTTTCCACGAAATCTTGAAAAATGCAAAGAAATTGAACCAAATTGAAGAGTTCGAGCAGAGTAGCTTCGAGGAGAAGAATCGAAAAAGAACGTTCTTACAGTTCTTTGAAGCATCATTCGAAGCCTCGCTCCTTTTTTCCTCGGCCTTCCCGTCACGCTCCCTTTTCAGCCCCGTCGGGCCTTTCGCGTTACAAGCATTTATACCAGGCCAGCAACTGTTCAATTACCATAAACGCCAGACACCGGTGCCATGCGAGTCAGCAGTCAGTGAAGCTGAGTGAACATAGTTTTTTCGAATACAAAACAATTGACGCAAATTGGCGTCCCGCGGAGCTCCTTCTTTTCGCCGTGACGCGGACATCGCCGAGAGGGAAACGCGTGAAACGAGAAAACGTCGCTTCTCCTCTTCCCGTTTTTCGCGTCGACGACGGCACGTCCACGACACTGCCTGAATTTCGTCGCCGCCGCGCGTGACGGCCAGAGGATCTCTGCCGCGAATCGATTCGCGAAATCGCTGCGCCCGATAAATTGGAATTAAGCTGGTCTCTTCGCTCGCGGCGATGCCAAGCTTCAGATAACGCGACTAATTTATTTTCGTTTCTGGGCTATTGATTTTAATGTCGCCGACGATACTATATAGAGGTTTTTCGGGGACAAGACTGGAAACGGGGTTGAAAAATTAGGACAACCGCTACACGTTCACTTGTCTTACCTTGGATAGTTCGGATTAATTATTCGGTACGAATTTCGTGAAATTTTGGATGTGGAGTGAAGATTGTTTTGATGTAATTAGAGATTACAGTAGATTCCAGTATATTGCGTTGTATGAATTCGCGTTATAGGAAATCGTGTTGCACGAGAATTTTCCTCGTGTAACGCGAATAATCTGAAGTAACATGTTTGGAATGATTATTGCCATGCCAACTTTTATTTTCCATGTTCCGTCAAATAGGGCAGCTTTTCTTTTAAATAAGGGCCATTTTATAAAACGTATGACTAATGTATGTAATAAACGAAGAATCAAGGAAAAACAGAAGAAGTCGGTAACTATGAAGAAAATAGTGCAATGCTCGACTGAAGTAGATCGAATTTTTAAATGCGGGCAATTCCTGTATTTTATTATTTAACGAGTTGTATGAAAACAGTAGTCGCGAAATCTTTGGCGCGTTACAGGAATTCGCGTTGTACTGGAGTCTACTGTATATCTTTGTCAACGGATTAATTAAATTATGTACGTATTAAATATATAATAAGATTCTTCGAACATGTCTGATATTCCACTGATAATTGGCATGATTTGTGAACGTATCGATAAAAGTAACTTTTCGTTTGAATTATTGGTAAATGGGAAGAGGATAATAAAAGTAAAAATATAGTCCATTGTAGTAGATAATCCTTTGAACATTTTTCTAGAGATTTTAACAGCATTGTCAGAACTGTGAACGCGAACGGTAACGATAAACTCGGGAAAAGAAGATTTTGAAGGTAACAGGTCGTCGGACGAAAAAAAAGGTGACAGAATTTGTAACAAAGTATAGCAAATACCATTCCATCGTTCCTATGTAAAAAGCGTTCAAATACCAAAGAAAATTCATAGGAACCCCGTGAAATCGTAATTTTCGCACAGATGGTACGCACACATTTCAGAAATATATCGCCGTTTCGATAACAACCACTCGCCGCCCCATCGATCTTTTATTCTCCGGCTCTCTCTCGCTCATTCACTCACTCACTCTCTCATTCTCTCCCTCACTCTCTCATTCTCTCTTTCTCTCTCCCTCATTCACTCTTTCTCTCTCACTCCCTCATTCACTCTTTCTCTCTGACTCTCTCATTCTCTCCCCCAGTCTCTCTTTCTCTCTCATTCTCTCCCCCAGTCTCTCTTTCTCTCTCATTCTCTCCCTCAGTCTCTCTTTCTCTCTCATTCTCTCCCTCATTCACTCAATCTCTCTTTCTCTCTCATTCTCTCCCTCATTCACTCAGTCTTTCTTTCTCTTTCATTCTCTCCCTCATTCACTCAGTCTCTCTTTCTCTCTCATTCTTTCCCTCATTCACTCAGTCTCTCATTCTCTCCCTCATTCACTCTGTCTCTCTTTCTATCTCATTCTCTCCCTCATTCACTCAGTCTCTCTTTCTCTCTCATTCTCTCCCTCATTCACTCAGCCTCTCTTTCTCTCTCATTCTCTCCCTCATTCACTCTTCTCTCACTCTCTCCCTCTCGTCGTTTAGCGGAATTTTACACGAGACTCTTATTTATCCTCAAAGTCTCTGTTTTCGACGTGAATGCAAAGAACACGCGGCTCCTTAATATTTAAACTATGCAGATTTATTCATTCTACTCTTATCCCTTTACCTAACGCGGCTCCTCTCCTACAGAGCCGCTGTTTAAGCGAGCTGAAGGGCTGAAGACGCGAATCTTCCAGTCTGTTGCTCCAACATTTATAAGCAATATCGCTACGATATTCATAGTTCGATTGTTCAGCGCGAATTTTACAACTTTCATCATACGTTATTTCTTTTATTATCTATCGGTACACGTGCTTCTACATAATATTCACAAAGAATATTACAAAAAATTCATTCTTCATAGCGTAACTACTGAAGTCCACAAATCTCTAAATGTAATTATCAATAATATTATTAATAATTCATAGTGTAACTATTGAAGTCCACAAATCTCTAAAAGTAATTATTAATAATTACTTCCAGTGCAACTATTGATAAGAAATATTGTAAAAACTGACACATTGATTACACTCAAAGTGCAATTTTCAATTAAACTTCAATTAAAGTGTGCTTTCAACCAATTAAACATGCAATATCCATTGCATGTATCTAGATTCTCTAAGTTGAACCAAACAACGCACGGATGTTTCATTAATGTTTTGCAGGATGAATAAATAATATCGTTGTAGATCTAGGACAGACGATAATGTAACAACGCGAGGAATGTAAATACTGGAACGCTAGATACGATCCAACAATCTTATTACATATTAAACGAATAATAAGATTCTTCGATCGTATCTGAATATTCCGCATACATTACCACAGGTTCTTCGATTCAACGTGCAAATATTTCACGCGAATATCGACGAAATTAACAATCGAAAAATATGAAAAAACTCGAAATACCAGCAATACTTTCAGCCAGGCTCGTTAACACAAGTTGACGCGATAATAAAAAAATGAACAAGTGGTATTGAAATACTCGATTGTTCCAGAAATTCTATTGTTCTCGTTTATTCGCATTTGTGGTCAACACATCAACCCTTGTAAAACAAGCGTCTCGCTGAAAAAATATGCGACGTTTATCTTTCTTTTTTCACGCATTCACATTTTCCTTTCCTTCTTTTTGTTCGTCGAACCCCGACGTTTATCGTTCAATACGCGATAAACATTATTGTTGTTCAATTTTATCGCGCCATCGTTGCGCGTAAATACGGCAAAATCGGTATTGGTAATTCTTTTTTCTTTGTGTAAGAAATTTCCTCGTTTTTTTGTCGTAATTTATTTGTTTGCTATTTATTTGTGTAGTGATATGGAAACTTTTATTTTACGATATAGGAGATATATCGACGTCAGGTCGTGATAAACACGATCAGCTTCTTTCCTCCCACACGCGAGAGAATTATAGTCTTGAGAGAGAAAAAAAAAAAAAATTGAAACTCGCGGCTTTCGAAAGTTAAAGGTATCTTATCGCTCCCGTGGGAAACGCTCATGGCTCTTACTTATCTTCCACCGTTAAATCTTTAACAGTTCGTGCCCTGTTCCCTTATCTTTAATCAAATTTTCGGGGGATGGTGGAGCGTTTCAATTTTCGTGTTCCTTCGACGCGTGGATTGAACTAAATGCCTTTATGAATAATATTATGTGATTTAATATACAGGAAACAATGCGATGCATTTCAACCGTTTACAGGTTGATTTTAAAGGAATTCAATTAAATTAAATGAAATTTCATTAAAAATTTAAAGAGGATTTTTAAGGAGAATTTTGATTAAAATTAGAAATCAATTTTTTTCGAAGTTAGTACTTTCTTGGATCGCGTTATAAAATACGGTAAAAGATGGTAAGTATATGCAGGAATGGAAGAGATGGAAGAATGAAATGGAGGAACGAGTGAATAAAATGGAGAACGAAGAGTTTATTAGAGATACGAGGGAAGACTGTTGGGGACAGAGACCTCGAAATTATGGTGTGAACGAAGGGTGCATGGCCACCCAAGAATTTAGGTGGACGTGACTGAATGTCGTCTAGGAATGTCTACAGAGTTTGTCTAAGATGAATGAGAGGAATGGAGTAACAGAATGAGGAAGAATGCGAGGGTGCGAGGATATACGGCGTGCAAAATGCGTACATACACGAGATAGTGAAGAATTAGTCCTCTTTAAGAGTCGAACGTGAGGGTGTACATTCTCAGAGTAATACTTACGAGATCTAGCAAGTATTTTAAGTAACTTCGCTAAATATTTAATAAATATATACTGCTGTCATATGAACATAATCTGAATATGTAAATTAGTGTTTCTAAGATTGCGATATAAGAATAGAGACCGGAATCAAAATTATTGTTTGACCCTTTAATCACCAGTGTACCTGAAGAAAAATTGATCTCAGTTTAGTATGCATAACAGACACGATGATCGATAGATAAATAAAAGATTCCTCAGAAAAATTATTTGGTTACGAAAGGAAAATTTAAGGCTTTCACGGCTCGGAGCAAGAAATGCTATAAAATTCGAACAAGTTACACATTTGTTAATTTTTTGATACTAATTGATAACTTGAAGTGTCTAGTTTCTATCGGTATGGCCGAGAAGGCATAAATTTACGTTGCAACAAAATTAACAGGGTTCCTGAAACACGCTGACAATGTAACGTGTTTAAAGGAGCTGTATTATTTATACAAACGTTCAGTTTTCAGTGATTTTTCGCTGAATCAATGAATGTTTCTAATTGGTCAGCTGACAAAATCATAATCACCGACGAAGCAAGCAGCAATGCTTACGAAACAGAATACTTTTTCCACAAAGATACGGCTTACACCCAAAAGCTCACGAAAGGGTTAATCTTCCTCTATTCGCAACATCTTCGAGGTGCAATTTAAACGACAATTATCCAGAAATTTAACACGCAAAAAGATTCGAAAGAACACTTCATCACCGACAGCTTGAAATCTCCACACAACACGTTCGCCTTCGATACATCGGTGGACAACTTTCAATAGCCACTGACATGTTCCAAGAGGTTAGGTGAAACCACGGGCCAGCTTCCGGAATTGCTTGTGACACGTGCAACGTCTTCGCGTTGCATACTCTAATGCCGTAAAGTGGTCTGGACCTTGCAATATTCGGAAACCCAGCCAAAACGATACTCTAACATAGTTATTGATCACTGAGTGCCTTCACTTTGATCCGTCACTTTTAAGCGCCCCGATAAACTTACCCTCCACCCTCGTGATAGCGGAGAGAAAATTTAATTAGCCCAGGTTAACCCCACTTGCTCGGACGTCCTAGACCTTCGCGATGATCCAGAAATTTTTCCAACGATCCACGTCTCGTTTCGCGACAACTTCCAGGCGTGTGTATCAACCCCGTAAATTTTGGACGCTTCCGATGAAATTGTTAACAAATTTTGCGTGCTCTCTGTGCTACTTCAGCGATATTGCGGAATCAGGCGCACACAGTGGAACATCGAACCATTAAATTGCATTTCTATTTCGAGTGTGCCGCGTTTCTGTGTCCTCTGATCAGTTGCAGCTTCTGCCATGGGACGAGGAGAGTTACGTTTGTAGTGATAGAATTAATTATAATAGTTATATTTTGCAGTTGAAATGTGCAGGCAAATATATGCAGAACTGACTGATTCTTTTACGTGTATTACGTCCGTTTCGATTATGTGTGTGTATTCCTTTTACTTTAAATGCTTTCGTTCTGGTCGAATACTATTTTCGAATCATTTGTGAACGTTCATCTTGATGTTTCTGTTTACGCCGCTACTTTTCGGAAACGAAAATGGGATAAAAGAGTTTTCACTGGAAGTTCCCGCGGTTTCAAGCCGTTCGTTTTCACGGAAATTAAACACTTTTATTCAAAATAATTTCCACATTGTTCCGTACACTTTTGCCTCTGCAAAACACTTTTGTAACATAATTTTGCTGCATTTCTGACACTCATTTTTGGTTATTCCGAGTGATAACACAAACAAAATTTGGCGTACACGGCACTCATCTCGAAAAGGTCCATATTTCTCAGTAACAAAAACGATACTGCGAGATTTAAAGCCAATGCGTATCAGAGGGAACTTCATATTTTTATACTAACGTAATCTACCCCTCGTTAGACCTCAGGTTTCGAAAATATCGCGTCCACGCTGTTGTGGAACAGATAGATTAATTCACATCGAAAAGCAACCAAACAGCAACGAGCTAGGATTTGGAAGTGTCGGAACGTCGAAATACAATCCCGCAATGATAATTTCTATTAAAACACATAGATCAGCCTTAATGTCAGCATAATCCGTAGGACGCCTCGGGAGCCTCGCTTTGTTCTTATTTCGACTCCGGATAATCTGTTTTGGCCGGTTGTTTGAAATGGCCGGATTATTCGAATTTGACGCGGCGGATTAGCGTAATCTCTTTAATTCAACGAACTGGTAAAGTTTCATTATTATGTCGCCGAGTCTCAATGGCCGCTGGCCCGTTTCTAAAACACCGGCAACCGGAATAACAATGCAATATACATACATACCTACACGATTTATTTCTCCTCTCCTCTTTTTTTTCCCTCCACGTTTATCTATTTTCCTTCCTCCTTTCACTTTTCCCGACCAGTTTCGATTACCGAATGTTTCGTCGATTTCGATTGCACCGCGGGAAAAACCGACCGCCCAGCCACGTACAGTGTTTTTAATTAATCAATCGTTGTCTGGCAACAATTGGTTTTTTTCAAACACGTAGCCCGGTCGAAAAAAAAGGGGATATATTATTTTTCGGAAGTAAGCAACCAAGTGTTGCGTGAACGTGACACCTTTGTTTCCCCCTTTTCTGTTTTTTATGAACGTAACTTCGGTGAGAAATTTCAATTTTTACGAAAATTAATTGCACGAACTGACGAGGTTCGCGTCGATTTGTCGTGAGAATGGTAATCAGGAGAGGCTGGTTTTTCCTGTAATTTTCTAAACAAAAGCTGCGTAAATTTTGTTTTAATCTATCATTGGCTCCGCGACTCCGGAGAGATTAAGCCGCGCTGTTAAAATAATTCGACGTTAAGAAGCAGCTAATGACATCGGGTAGATAGTCGGAGAGCTGTCTGGAATAAGATTAATTTGGATTTTCTCCATTGCTCGCGACGTTGAACATCTTCCGCCGGAGGGCGGTTTCCGGGATGAAAAACGCGAGGGAAATGAGATTTTTGCACTTGATACATGAACCGTACGTGTTTGTTTTGTGGCAATTCGTTACATTCGGAACAGTTTTTCTACTGGTAGTTTGTGTAATACGTTCTTCTTTAAACATTTCACTCCACCTTAAATGAAATGTTCCGAGTAAATTTGTAAGTACGTCAAATACTATGGGAAACAGCGTATTAAATGTTGCTCTGATAATAAGAAATTAAAATAGAAAGACATCCAGGGAAATTTAATTATTGTTACCAATCATTTCTGCGTGTAGTTGTGATATATTCGTTGTTGCAACAAGGATAATAAGCCAACTTTGTTTGCTCGTACAATAGAGAAAATATCACGTAAAAACAGTTATTTGTACGCTTGCGAGTTAAAAGAATGCAATTAATGTTAGTCTGAATTGAGTTTCTCAGAAGCCAAAATGATTAAGTCTGCTTTTTGAAATTCTTCTAATTTTAGTATCGAAGCCGTGCTTGATGCTTAATTCTTCATAAATACAAGAAATTTAATAAAGTTAATTTGATGGAGTTAGTCACTTTGGCTTCTGAGTGGCTCCATTATTGAAATTTATTATAAAAGATGCAATTTGTAAATATCTGTTTCATAAATTATCTGCCAAATTCAAGAAAGAACAGTTCCTATCGACGATAGCAGTTGCAGAACATTAGATATAAAATACTAACAAGTATGTTAAACATCTGATTAAAATGTTAGCAAGTGAGATAAGCATCTGATAAAAATTACCGTGGATCAGTGCATCTTCGAACCAATGTTTTCATAAGCGACAAAAGACAAAGCTCAATCGATACGATTCGTAATCTACATCGAAATCTCCCTCGGCCATGGAGTTTCGTGTAACTCGGAGCCGTAAAATATTATCCTATATTCCATCAAAGTCGTAACATTACGAGGCCAAGTGTCGCGAAACTTGAACTTGAAATATCACTCTGTACAACTCCGAGACCGTAAGATCTCAATTCAGATGATCACAGGGGCCGTGGAACTTCGTTTCGAATGATCTCGCAGTCGTGATACTTTACTCTCGATGATCTCAGAATCGTAGGATCTCGTATAACCGAAAAATAGAATCTTGTTTCATATCCCTTTAAGTTTCTGGATCTTTGCCACAATTGGTCGTTCACTTGAGTCGTGAGATCTTTTTCAAGTTACTTATTTCAAGATCATGGAGTCTTTCATGGAACCTCGAGAATTACGATCAGAAAGATCGATTGACTCAAGATTTTGGCATGTTCTATTCAAACTTTGTGTACCATCTGGAGATTTCAGAGACGCTTTTTTATGAACGATCGAGATTCTTTCCCGGTCACAATTACGCACGATCGACAATCTCGTCGTTATGATTTGACGCTTTCAAGCCGAATCTATAGATCCGCGTTTCATTCCGACTAAAACTGCCACTCTCTATTTACTAGCACCGTACTAGAATGCGGTCTAGGATTGCGGTTCAGTCACCCTCTAAGCCCGAATAGTTGCGCACCAGTTTCGACCGGGCTCTCTGCTCGGACGTTTTATCTCGACTTCTCTAGCGCCGCGGAACTTTCACGATGGAAAAAAATCCAACTGGTACCGAATGAAACATCCCTCGTTCGCAATATCGTTTCCCTTCGGCGACGCGATAGATTCACCTGCTGCAATTACTCTTCGATGTTATCATTACTGTGCGCACTGGCTTGTGTGTCCATTTTCCTTGAATCGTTTAACCCTTTCGCTACGGCAGATTTTAATGCGCAACGTGGGTGAATTCTGCAAAATTTCTTGTTTCAAAAAAGGTAAATTTCAGGTACATTTTTAACAAACCGATTTTTTCTCCGTCTATTTTGAAGATTTTAGAGAATTTCACTTGGGGTGTATAATTTTCGAAAAATCGTGTAACCACGATTATACCGTAGAAATGAATTACCATCGTCAGGCAATGTAAATTCCTAATTAAATATTTTGTTACACTTTATTTTTCCTTTTGAAATTTACAATGGGTACCTCAGTTTATTCATCTTTCCCGCAAATTATCCGTGAAATTCAGCAAAGAACAGTTCCTATCGGCGAAGAAAACGATAAGCAGGAGTTCCTTCTAGACGGCCCTTGTAACGAGCTAGACAGACAGCAATTGCGCTATCTAAACAGCCTAGGGTCGTCAGCTAAGGTTTCACCGTGTATACGTCTTACTCGCTAGTCACACAAGATTAAGTTGCTGTGTAACGCGTAGGTTGTTGCAAGCCTCGCAATAATTCCGTCCTTACTTACGTTACGACGACTTCTAATCATCAAACGTTCGGAATTTATTTTCACCTGCGCAGTTTGGCAAATTCAGAGACGTGTCCTTTAAGAAAGCTTCCTTGGGCCAGCTAATATTTCGCGAATTTTTCGCAACATTTCACTTGTCCTTCGTTTCTCCGCTGATAAAAACTTCAATTGCCCTTTGAACGATATAAAATTGCAGCAACAGAGCAAAAATTGTAAGAAAATGCACTCCATTTTACCTAAAGTGTCCCGTTTATATCGTGAGAAAATAATGTTTGCAGATTAGTGAAACAAAATTGGAAAGGGTATTCTGATCTTTGATGGAAATAGCTGGATTTAATTTTCCAATCGAGAGGATCTATAATTATTGCATTCAGTAGATATTTTATATCGTACCTAAGCAGACATAACGAAAGAAAATTGTGACGGCCAATTTTTTTACCGCGCTACTTTATCAATCGAGTTAGTTGACCCCTCGACGTTGATTATACGAGCAAATGTCAAATAATTTAAGCTTTCGAATTATTTCGTAGCGAAATTACTGAACGAAGAGCTGATGAGAAGTATTTGCGCTTCGTGCGGTAAATCTTTCAGACAGTTTCAATTTAGGTTGCACAGAAATTAGCAAACGTCCTTACTCGTGACTAATGTTCAACTATTGCACTACGTCGAAGCTTGTCAAATTATCGGGAATTTCGTCTAAAATCAGAGAACCGAAGGTCTAATTTCGTTCAGACTATAAAAAGAAAAAATCTAATATAATAAAGAAATTTTCCGTTGTTTTTCTTGGATCTATCGCACACCGTACCTGGCAAATTCTGTAAATATACAATCGTAGACACACGCGGGGAGGAGTGACAATATCTTAGTATGCAAATGGTATGCACACAAAGTTTGCTATTTTGAAAAGTAACAAAGCTGTGTTATACTAACCGGGTTGCGTGTACCTTAACAGGGTTGCTTCGAGAAGCGACGTCAATTGAATTCTCTTGGCTGTATTTCAAGCATCTTTTGAAAAGAGAGAGAGATTGAATTTCTCGAGGAAATGTATTTAAAATGTGATTTTCAAGCGCGATGTTTTTGTACGTTCGTTAAATATTCATAATAAAGTGGCACAGAAGATTTAACGTGAATTTTCGCTGGTACATATACGCGAATACACCGAGGTAACACTGAGGATATATTAAGGCTACACACCGAGGCTGTACTAAAGCTACATGGAGGCTACAGTAACGGTATACCGAGGCTACACCGACGTTATACTAAGGCCTCTGGTCTCGAATGTCTAGGGGCAGTAAATTTCAAAGCTTGAAACGATTCGCTTCTAAATACATCCACTATTAATCAATCTTGTACCATAGTTAATTCCTACAACTTCCAGATAAGTCACATGTGCACTATCTCTTTCTACAAACTATTCTCAATTAAAGCTCGAGCATTTTCTCTTTGTTTGTGAGTCACTGTGTCTTCCGAAACTTCAATTCGAGTTATATTTAGTTTAATAGTTTGGGAAACTTTCGCGCTTTAAGGATTCGAGACTTGATTACATTTTTCCAAAGAATTTCTTGCGTATCTGTGATTCATACTAATTTTCTTTCATTATATTTTCGTAAGTTTTTGAACTTTTTGAAATGAAAATTAGGGAATATAAAATCCCGAAGAGGGTTTTTGGTCGAAATTTGCAAAATCGGAGAGTTCCATTGCTCACGAAAGGGTTGAAAGAACTTTCTCGTTTAGAATTAAAAAAAAGTATTAATTCTCATTTTCTATATTTCCCTGAAATTATTGAACTCCGGAAATTTTGCAAAGGAATGAAAATTACAGGATACAAAATCCGAGAAGGAATTTCTGGTCAAAAATAAAGAAGAAAAGGAAAAGGGAAATATAACTCGCTCGATAATCAAACCAATCAAATTCCTAATTGACGAACGATTAATGTTTTGAACCTGTTCAAATCGATTCTCGCCCAATTTACCATTGGAAACGATCGTTCATTGTGTATACACGATGAAGCGCGACAACATAAGAGCTTAAATGTTAAACTCTCGTTGTCGATAAGCACATCGAAAAATACGCGATCGTATAATCCACGAAATTGCTGTCACCGATGTAATTAGGTTAACGTAGAATTGAATGTCGCGCGCGTTCATTTCGTCCTTTTCTCTATAATCGTAACTCACGATCCACGGCGACGACAGAATAAAAGTAAGACTTCCGTTCGGTGCGAATATTTCAGCTGGTTGAAAAGGTTTCGCGTGAAAACAGGACGAGACCACGATCGGGAACGTTACGATCGTTGCCGTGAGAATTTCGCGAGCACAGAACTTTTCGCTCATAATTCAGTCTATTGATATTCAGAAGCGAGGAAAATAGCTGTACACACTTTTGGAATGCACGATTCCGATATTTTATGTCTCGGTTAAAATTTTGCAATAAGGAATTTGTCTTTGAATTTGAAGAATCATCCTGTATACTAATTGCTTGCAATTTCTCTTTATTTTTGAAAAATGATTAAAATTCGAAACCTAGGAAACTCTACTAAAATCTATGGAATTCTATTAAAACCTACTGAAATCTACCGAATTCTACAGACGTCTACTGCAATCTCGTACAATCTACTTGCCGAATGTGAAGAAAGCCTCGTTGTTATTACATTTGACACGCAAAAGGAATTACAAAATTATTAAAATCTTAAAAGACACTTGTTCAATCTAAAATCTCGCAGTAAATGAGTGTGCACCAACTTCGACGAAGAAATGTAATTTAAATCATACATAACGGATGTCCGAATACTTCCGAACGCCAGTGTACATTTCACAGATCAGAATCTACCATTAATTTCCATTCGAGCAAATTATTTTCCTCTATCAAAGGGATACCAGCGACTAACCAATAAACACAATTCCCAAAACACACACACACACACCGATACATATCCCCGCATGCTAATTTAATCATTCATCAATAACGTCCGGATAATATCTGCTGTGAGTCGGGAAATTCGTAACGGACACGCCAACGCACCATTGTTCACCATTCTTCAACCTCGCTACACCTTCACGTCTTCATTCCTTATCGCATTTCCCGTTTCTCTCTTAACGAATCGACATGTTTCGTGTCGCGAAACTGTTCACCTGCGCTATCCGCCGGATCTGTCAGGAGTCTCGCAAGGGAACGTTCCTTTTACCTTCTATTTTTTTTCTTCCTTTCATCGCTGTCAACTATTTCTTCAACTTAATTCCAGCCGCCCGAGAGAGAAATACGGTTCGACGAAAGGGGGCTGGCTGGCGCTTTCGGTTCGCCGGATCCCAGCCCTTTCCGCTGGCAAGAAGACAAATGTACGAACAATGTTGAACGGTTAGGCCCACCCCCCTGTGTATCGTATACGCGTTATCACACGGGCTAAACGGCCACGTGGCGCCAGTTTACGCGGATCAAGATCAACGGAGCACGCTTTCCTCCGGGGCACACGCACCCTTCCGTTGCACAGCTTTCCCATGCTGCGGACACGAGCCCCACGAGTTTGCGTGTACACACGGGCACACACACACAACAAGTTCTAGGCCCGGTAAATATGACGTCGCGCGTTGCACGCAAATCCGCGGATCTCGGTACCGCCGACATGAATCATGTCTTTGTTTGCCACCGTCCGCCAACCGTGGTGGCTCGACTATTTATTATTTATCCATCCGCGGTGGAAATAACGCGACCCCGTGACCACGCGATTATTTTTGAATTTATGCGAAGGAACTGGCCGTGCACGTCGCTGTTCGCCGGCATGAGACCTATGATACCGGTCTGAAAAGTTTCTCATTCGATGATTGTGTTATACGTGGGTTGAAGTTTAGACGGTAGTTTTGTGTTTTGTGAAACTTGGCCTGTTCGTGGAACAAGGAGTACTATGAGGATCTCATTGGTGCAGTGGACACACAACAACAGCATTGATCGATATTCTATCTGAAAGAAAAATCCCAAGGATTGCAGTCGCCTTCTACTTTATTCCGCCCTCGATTAAAATAACTCCGCATCGTAAACTGTTGTAACACTGTGTGACTGTAGGAAGATACAAGAGCTGTATGATAAAATTGCCAAGAAAATCTGCATAATTTCTGGAAAAATCCAAACTTATTATAGCTTTGTATGATCACACGATATTTACAAAAGATCGTCGATCCTCGAGTGTTTACAGTTGTTCGAGTTCTCGCCTGCCGTATCAATTATTTCACGGAGGATTTGCAACCGGGCGAGTTCGTTGAAATAATAACCAATAAATTCCGTATCACGCAGAGAGGATCACGCGAAGGAATGACAGTGCCGGCGATCCGGGGAGTGGAACTTGTGTTGTTATAAAAAATTAGAGCTTAAACAGGAACGTCGATCGGTGTCGAACGATGAAAGGAACACACGCCACGCCGTCCCGTCGATTTCGCTTTTGCAATTACGAGCGATTTAATAAAACGTTGCAACTGGGGAACAGAGGCGGAAAAGTATGATTCGCGACGCGCAGCGAAATGTTTATCCCTAAAGAGAATCGAAACACGTGCGTGGAGTGCATTTAATTCTATTTAACCTGGCACGGTAGAATGATATTCATGAAGCTCAGAGCGCATCACTTCATCGACAGAGTGAAAAGGGACACGGTCAACGGGCAGGATAAATTCTATATTCCATATTCGATGTCAACTTACTAATTTGCCGTCGAACAGCCGATAAGCAACGATGAAATTGTATTAAACAACAACCAGCGCTCCCCGTTGCGAGTTCTTTCTCGCTTTTTCCTGCTACTTTGTGAGGAAACAGTGAACAATATTGAAAATGGACTGAAATTTAATATGCGAAGTAGATCGATGCAATAAAAATTGTCGATTAAATTCCTTTGGAATTTGTTTGCTTTCAGTTGCAACTTAAAAAGATACACCACTTTGGGGCTTCTAAAAATTGGTAAAGATTTGGGAATATTTTTTTTCATAAGTAACTACTAACGTTTCAACTTTTTTTAGAAGATACAAATGTAACTCTCAGCATTTTTCTCCAATCAACCATTTTGCAAAACCAACACATAACAGTTTTTGCCGCGAAAACAGATGCTCTTGCATCCACAAATTCCATCGTTTCATTTCGTAACACTAGCACACACAAAGGAGAAAAAATTGTCCATACATTATTCTATCCGTTCTAGCATCCTCGAACTAACGACAATGCAGAGCACACGTATACTTCGTTAGCGCAAAATCATAAAACGTAAAACAAATAAATTGCACCGAATAATCGTGAGCGCGGCGACGAGCATTGAGGTATTTCAGCGCCAAAAGTGCCTTTTAAAACACCTGTGGATTTGGCGCGTATAACAACGAGAGCCTATTTACGGCAATTCGAATACGTCGCTTACGGTAATGACAATAACTCTGCACTATATACCCAGCTTTCCAATGCTACGAGTCCCGCCAACCGATCCTAACGCGATCTTCGATCACCTCTTGAGGGAACATCTGTACCCGATAATCAACTCGACAATGGAAAAACTATAACGCGCTATTAAAAGCCTGTAGCCAGGGAATCTAAGTGAGACAACAGGGAACAAAGATGTTGTTAATTCCGGGAGTTCGTAGAATTGGATATGCAGCAAGTCAAGGATCTGCGATAGCAATAATATTTGTTTAATACTATTTACACTTGGAGTAAGTTCAACAGTCCAAAGTTACGAACTTGCGAAGTTTGACGGAGTTATCTTTCAAGTTCCAAAAGGTGCTGTTCGAAGTTCAAACGCTTTCTGTTCGAAGATCGAAAATTCTTTCATCCTGTAAACAAGACCTGCAGAATGTCGCATAGAAGTTCTACGATGGTACTTCCTACGCTTCGCCGCCAGAGGGACGAAGCATTGACCGTTCTCGCTAGTTGTCGCTAAAGGCTCCTTTTGTATATATACAACTTCTAACTTGAGTCTAACCGTGTCTAAGGCACGGGGCTCCTAGGTAGCTTTATTGACGAGTCCACTAGGTAACTCAGGAAGAGATTTTCCCACCTATCCTTTGTTTCTTTACCTATGTCCTGCATCCATAATCAACTTCCACAGTTCCTTATTCAAGAAACCGGGCCCATAAACTCTCCTAGGTTTTCCTTTCACGGTGTGAGACTCATGATATGTCAATTGCTGTTTGAGAATGATCTGACTTGAGCAATGTTTCCATTCAAGTTCTCGGGAAAATATACAATCCATGGAAAAATTGACTTCTTCACGAACAGAAGCACTGGTCCTATGTTGACTGCGTCGCAAAGCCTAAACTCATGGTCCTAACAGACTCAGCGACGCATATGTAAATTCTACGGAGATATTGTATGCAACCGGCAAAGCAATATAATATACCCGAGTTAAATTGCCCCATTTGTGTCGAAAAGGACGTGGCAACAGCTACCGTTTGCGAATAACGCGACACCCAACGACCAAGGAAACACCGAGAACCGAGAGCAACAGTGAATGTTGAATATCCATTAATAATTTATTGTCTTTCCGCGAGACGAAGGAACCAGCGCCTCTAGCAACGTTACAAAAGGGGATCTCGTCGTCGACTTCTGTCTGTGACGGGTTTGTGCCTTCAAATATGCAACGTTCGACGTTACATCGGCGCGTGCAGCTTATACCAGGTGGAAAAACGCGCGCACGTCGTCTCGTCTACTCCGACGACGACTTTCAACCGCGTGTACTTACTGTACGGGCACTTTTACTCGCGCGCCGAGCTGCTTCTCGCGATATGGAGCAGTGCCGCGAGCGACGCGGTCAAATGCGCGCGTTTGTATGCAAGAGCGGCGGCCAGCGGTGAGCGACGAGCGGCGAATTGAAAAGCGGACGCTGTTTCGACGAGCATATAGGACACGGGGAGTTTCGATTCCCCGCCTGATATCGTTCTTTCATAATTCTTGGAAGTTCGTAACCGGCGGGATGAAGCTTTTATACCTGAATTGGATAGCTTTTCAGAGGGAGTTTGGTTTTGACTTACTTGTTAGATAGCTTAGCCTTGTACCGATGGGTGGATAGTGTGGTTTTCTCTTTTTTCTTTTGGCTTACCTGCAACAGAAAAGTGATTCTTTATTGGTATTTTAGGTTGCTTGGATGAGTGTTAAGCGAGTGGAGTGAAGGTGAGTTATTGTTGGGACTGTTACAGTGCTGATTTGCCATCTTAGACCTCAATATTGCACAGTAGTGATGTTTGACTTTTGCTCTCGGAGCACTACCCAAATTATCTTTGGGAAACTGGATTTCTTACTCCAGTTTGTGCTTCATAGAATGAACTAATTATGAATTAAGTCTAAACGCTTTTTGTTAGTCTGAATGCCTATTCGACTAACCCCAGTGTTAATTTCACTAATTAGTACCTAGCCTGATTACTGAGTGAAGAATAATTTTCGAAGATTCCTACGTATATGTATGGATTGCCAGTAAATTCACCGATACATTTGTTAACATTAAATCAGCGATAGAGTAGCGTGCCTATGGTAACTAAAGAAAATTACACTGTCGCGTTGAAGAAATGCCAGATAAAGACGTTTGTCATATTTTCATTGTACGGACCAAAATGAAACATTAAAAAGCGAGATGAAAGATAATGATAAGTGTAAGTTATATGCTTCTGCTGTGGCCTGCAAAATTATTTATACTAACTGCTTAATGAACGATAACAAATAACAAATGAAAGTAATTAAGCAGTATAACGGTACATGTGTAAGTAGCAAGGAAATGTTCGATCAGATAAGCAAGCAGAAGTCAGGGAAGTTGACGTAATATCGTACAAAAATAACGCGAATCAAATTCGTCCACGCGATACAAACTTATCAACTGCCTGGAAACGTTAAAAAAAGCATCGCGTAATGGGATACAAAAAGAGAAAAAAAAGAGGAAACGAGGTTTAAAAGAGACTCGATAAAATGCCACCTTTTTAAAGATATGTTCTCTCCACCGGACGTGAAACGAGAAGGGGAGGCTATAAAATAAGAAACAAAAGAGAGAAAGAGGAGGCTGCTTTAAAATGCGTAATGAGCGAAACACGTGTGCGTGTGATAAGAGCCGGTGTTACGTGTGCAAGAATAATTGCACGGTCTGCAACAAATTGCACTGATACCGTTGCCTTCTTTACGACGGTTAAACATTGGTGTAGAGCAAACCGGTTGATACATGGCTACCTCCGTGACCTTAAAAAAAAAAAAAAAAAAAAAAAAAAAAAAAAAAAAAAAAAAAAAAAAAAAAAAACGAAAAGAGAAGCTTATTTCCATCAAAAACTCGTATTTCGATCGCGTGTCAAGAATTCTGTTAAATCTGTTGCAGCGAACAACGTGGAAAAACAGATAAGTAATTTTGGATGAAGAGAGCTAAAAGTTACGGAGGCAAAGATGTTTCTCAATTTTTTCAAGATCAACGTTGTATAATACTGCTATAAAAAGTAGCAAAAACAATTTGTGCAGGAATAATTGAATGATTTTTTTTTACACATTTTCCAAATTAAATTGATAGCTTTATAAATGAAAAATCATTTATTTATATAATTCCTCTTTAAACGCAAAATACGATTTGTATACAGCAAATGGTGTTAAAGAGGGCATTAACAACTTAGATAAATGACCAACGCAGATAAAACAAGATACATTAAAGCGACACAGTGAAAATTCCAAGTTCCTGAATACTATTATAGAGAAGGTCGAATACACGCTAATTTCACTGAAACTTTGCAGATAGCATGAACACAATAATATCCACAGTAAAAATCGGAAATCTCTGCAATGCTAAAACCTCGAACAATTAAAACATTCGGAGTATCTTCCAAAAAAAAAAAAAAAAAAAATTCCTCATCCCACAACAACGAAACGACCCATCGTCTGTCAATTCCGAAGCGAGTCGAACTCGAGACGCAGAACACGGTAACGTCGACGTCCATTCTTAATCCAATCGTTCGCTGGGACAAAGGGCGAGCACACACTCACGCACACATACACGCACCGGGGGTGTGTCGAACGCGACTTGACAGCAGGGCTTGTTCGTTTCACTCCGTCGAAACAGTAGTAGCGCTCAATGAATCAGCCGGCCGATGAAAAGCGACAGAGGCAGCGCAGCGACGTTAACGTTAATGCGACGCGTTCACGCGTGTCGCATGCCGCGTCGCATAGTGCGTTCGCACTTGCCGCATAGCTCTTCTAAGAGCCGGAGACCGAATCTCCCGGTCTCTGGACTGCCGGAAATCCCGGCATTCCCGAGTCTCCGCACAGACAAGGGCCTACACGTGCTTCCGCCGATGTAGTTGTAACTGTAATACCCAGCCGCGTGCCAAGAGAGCTGACAAGAGAGCTGGATTATTTTATTTTCCGACTGTAGATTACTGAATATTTGACAATACGGTCTCATTCTTCTTCCCTATCTGTTCAGTAGAACCCCCGACGCAAGAATCCCCAACTCGTATAGAATTCAGACAGAACCTCGTTGCTAATGGCCTAAGTCAATGCGACGTGAGAAATTCATAAAAAGAGGGGGAAAAAATTGTTATTGAATGTGTGTTTGTAGAAAGTAGAGTGCTAGGTGAAAAGGAAGGGTAGCTGGATTGAGTGTTTGTGACTGAAGTGCGAGAGTAGAACATGTGACCACCTAAGAGGCTGAATAGTCATTAGTGTGGTGTGTTAAAGAATGACCGTGCAGAGTTAAGTTAAGAAACAGAGGTAATGGCTCTTGAGCTCTAAATGGATCGAGTGCATGGGTTCATTAATTGAGAGCCTAATTATTAACGCCTAAACGGCCGAACCTGGTATCTTATATTTATATCGAGGTATTGATATAAATTAATAAAAAACATTTATTACTAATAAAAGAGTATGATTATTATATGCTGAGATTTATATAATAACAGTTTCAATAGTTTATTACAGAATATTTATAATAGTTTGTTACTTAATAATTTATTATATTACTTAACTGTGAAATGTTAAAAACGTACCAAAAGTGTTGCTCGACGTCAATATTCTGCGAAAATCTACATTTTCATTTCTATCAGTCCCAATCCACCACCTAGCGAAATCCACAAACAATAATTTCTACAGTGTTAATTGGCTTGAAAAATTAGGGTTAAAGATGGGTACTCTGCCGGGGCTTAAATTCGATTTGCTTAGGTTGATTCGATTCAGCTATTGCTGAAAGGAATAGAGATTGTAATTGGGTTGAAGATAGTTGTTGAATAGCTTGTTAAAGTGAGGTAGCCGTGTTAGATGCTGGACAATAGATAGGTTGGCGATTTGAAGTAGCCGTTGAAGTGGTCAGTGACAAGCTGTTTAGAAAGGTGACAAATGGTCCCGAGTTGTGTTGTTACCACGAAGAAGGCGAATCTTGTTCTTTTAAGGTAGACCATGGAATAAAAGAGATAGGAAAGTCTGTTGCTGCGACGACTGTGAGAATCGGTAAATTGCTTATCTTGGTTTTAAGGGAAGTTTTCTAACAAGCTATTTGGTACCAGTGTTTTACGATCACCTCAGAAATATGTCGTTCCTGAATTTCGTTTAAATTCTACCTTTTGTATTTATCTTTCGAGGAACTAGCTGGCACTATATTTTAAGTACAACAAAATCTATCGAGAAAATAAACATGAAATTCTGGAGTACAGACATGCAGCTAATTATGCATCTCATAATTATCGATATACGAAAAAAACAAAAAATTATAAAAAACACGTGTCTCCTATTTTGGTTCATAATTTGCATACACGAAATTACATGAAAATCGATTAACATTTAGCAAGAAAAATGACTAAAAAAGTATTCTTTCAATCTCTTAAATCCTCTATACGTTTAACTCCCCTATTTCAAAACACACAATTAAAAAAATATCGTTTCTCTTAGACCCTGTAATCGTTAGGCCCTTTTATCCCTTCAGTGTGAACGATTACCGACAGAAAGAAAATAGCACGTGTGAAATATTTTTCCGTAAACTGCCTCTCACACAAGTTTCACCAAACTGGGTTAGATATGTTTCCTTTTAAGTTATAACGCGTGAATCAACTAATTCTCAAATATTTTCGAAAAACACCTCTCACAGACATCCAGAAATTCTTCTTCAACCTCGTACCATAAAAATCAGCTTATATAGGTTCGATATGTTCCCTTGTAAAATAGAACTCGTACCTGAATTACGTCTGAAATATTTTCGAGAAGCATCTCTCTCTCACAGACACCTGAAAATTCTTCTCGAACCACGTAACAAGACGTCCCGCGACGCTCTCCAACAGCGCGTGGAATAATTTCACTTGTAACGTCAGACAATTTGCTCCCCGTGATTCTCCATAAATTAACATCGTGTCTTTGCACCTTGGGATCCTGGCGCTCCCTTATATTTCAACAGATGTAGTTGCAGCTGTCACCGCGGCCTGAGTGCCAGGTGAGTTGAATAGAGAACAGAGGTGCAACCACAAGTCACCTTTCACCCTTGAAAAGTGGTCCGGTTATCGGGCCGGTAAATTCATTAGAGAAGCTCATGTCGGTGATATCGGCACACTGCCAGCCGGCCGGCCAGCCAGCTGATCGGCACGAATTTGAATTTACTAAAACGCCCCCTCCGCGAACTTTACGGCCCAGTTCAGATGCGCCGAAACAGACCGCGCCGGATGCTTCCTAGAGGATACCTCCGCGTGTACGTTGGATTACAGACCGGCAATCGATTAAACGGCCAGGTACTGTCGTTTCCTTGTTCCTTCTGAGGGAACAATTTGATGGACAACAACAGGGCGGTTAGTTACAAACCGGGAGAGAAGACCTTTGCAGGAGTGGATCGATGATGCTTTTGACGTGAACTTCTTGCTTAAGGGAACGATGATTTAGCGTTTGTGATACACGAGTTGCGAAGAAATTTCTGAGCTCTTCGTTGGTTAGTTGTAATTTGTGTGTGAAATGTACGCGAAAGTTTAAAAATATCGAGAAACGTTGCTGTGTTCAGAGAAACTTCGGAGGCCTTTTAATGTCTCTGAGGGAAGTAGAAATATGTGCATTGTGTTTATTCCAAGATTTCTACTTGTCGAAATGTTGTAGAAGTACAAGCGAGCGTCAGATGTACAGGATGGACCATGTAAAGTAGGTCACCTAATTATCTTCTCTAGCCATGGTTGCACGAGAAAATTTGTATATGCAATTTAAATGGTCTCACAGGGTGAATAAGACGGAAGAAACATTTTTCTCATGGAAGAAATGGTAAAAAGTAAAAGGGAAGTTCCAAATTTGATTAAAATTTTTAGAATTCAAGGTCATATTATTATTCATATTTAAATGCACATTTAATGTCTGCTACAGCATATAGTAAACAATATATATGTTCGACCGTACCGAGGACTCGAACAATGGAGCCCTACCATATTCACAATTCAGCAAATTGTTTTATTACCTTAGAAAGTCGAATACCCTACATCTGGACACCACATGCACTACACTCATAAACCACCTTCCGACCGCAGGATTTTCCCATCCCCTAATATAACAATTTTAGCAACAATTTCCCCACTTCGACTCCACCAGACAAACCCTACCACACGTCCCAAACACCAATCAACCGATACTCCCACCACTTCTCACACATTTCACACCTATATATATATATAAATTCGTGTAAAAAATATAGGTGACCATGAAAAAAAAAAATTTCATATTCAACCTTTGAATCCATTTAAATTACGTATCAAAATTTTCTCGTACCACCATAGCTATGGATAATTACTTGGCCTGTTTTATACGTCCCAGTATAAGAGTAGAGCTAATTACATAATAATTTATCTCAAAATAAATATTAGCGATTTTGCACACACCGAAGAAACAAGATTTTCCACGAGCTACAACTTCCCCAATATTAATACATCGAAATTAGATAATACTCATTTTCACTACTCAAATATCACGATGCGTACAAGTTTAGTTTTAATCATCGGCGAAACGCTGAACGCGGTGCACGCATAATTTACCCGGCTCTGAAAGGAAAATATAATTCCGAACTTTAACTACCATAACTAACTTTAAAACTGAAATCAGTTGCTCCGGTAATATTTTAGTTTCCCGTTAAATCGCAACTTCGGCGAAAATAACTGACGCGTGGAAAGAACGTCGTGATTCTTTAGCGAGATGAAAGAGAGACAACTGACAACCTCGAAGTGCATCAATCTCAGCCCCCGTGTATCAATCTAGCCGGAAGCGTCGTCTACTGAACTGTGACGAACTTCGATCGGGCACGAAATTTCAGGAAAAGAGCATACCAAACCCCCGCCTCATCCTACCCCAAGCTAGCTACACAACCACGCGACACTCGTTTCCGAGCGTAAGTTTTCGCAGACTATAAAGATTCCCTCCTCTCTCTCTCTCTCTCTCTCCCGCTTGCGGAGGACGCGCGTCCCTTCTCCACTTGACTTTCCAAAGATTATGTATGCCAAGAGCCCTCAAAAACTTCCGACTTCTATAACTCCGCAAATGGTGCTCATAAAGTTTCATCTCGGAGAGAGGAGACGGAGATAATCTCGCGTTTCCTTACGTTATATTGGCTTCTTCACTTTCAGTCGTACTTTACTTCACGCTCCTCTACCTAACGATAGATCTGCTCCGTTCTTTTTCACTGTAACTCTTCGCCCGGCTATCGCGCGTGTCCGGTCGCGACAATCTACGGGAATTATGGTTGTCGGGAAATTGGAATTTTGTCTTCGCGAAACGGGCATCAAAGATACGTTAAGAAGTTCGGGGCCGGTCGAAGTTTTGAAACAAACGCGCGTTTCGCAAGTGAACGGGTGTCAAAATGAAGTTGCAAATTTAGCTCGATTCTTGTGACGTTTTTGCTCGATGATTATGGAGATTCGAGGCGTTATTTTCTTGCGCTGAGAATTCGTCTCGCAGTCTTGGAAGAAAATCAAATTTATTGTCACTCTTTGAAACATTTTATGCGAGCTAAGTGTAAAATGAACGAGTTAAATTCGAAATTAAAATAGGACTTTTTTATACTAGTATTAATTAAGAAATTTTTATTTGCCTTCAATATGAACACTGGCGTTCATATACGATTTAAATTCTATTAATTAAATTCTATTAATACCTCAATAGAACAATCGAGTTTATTACCGAGTTTTAGTATCGAGCGGAGTCCACTTTAAATTTATCCGCTTTTCATATGTCCGAATACCGCCAGAATTGTCCACCTTTAGCACACCAGAGTTGCAAGGAAAATACGACTTCTGACACGCTTATCCAGAAAATGTCAGTTAACGAAAATTAAGGAAGGAAGTGGAACGAAAACAAGTAAAATTGAATTATTGCCCTTTATCTCGAACTTACGAAGGGAGTTTAAAAACGAAGAATGATATTTATCAAAGCGACGATATATCAGCAAAAATATCAAATAATTAAAATAAAAAAAATATAATATCAGTTTAAATTTAGTTCACGTTCAATAACTGTCCTGATACTAAAGAGTGTATCTTGAGGAACTCGAAAATTCACAGCACGCAATTCAATCGATAGATGTAGCCATAGTAACCTCGCCCTAATATCAATCAGATATCTCATGGAAAGTACGATATTAATCACAAACGATGTTACAAATAAAAGCAGAGTAAAACGTGAATAAACCATGTCTAAGAAAATTCAATTACACAATTCGAGCACTTGCAAAGTTGTAAAATACAGAATACTTCCTTGTCACAATAAGAAGATAAACAATCAGAAACTTTGTAAGAGATATGAACGTCTATTCACTTACAGTTTTCATTCTAAGAGACCACGAAGCTTTCGTAACTGAATTCCAATTGACGATCATTCAAGAAAGAACAGTGTTCTTCGTGAGGCAAGCTGTCTTTGGCAGAAGCTGCGCAAATGTCGCATCTGTCTATTTTTCAATTAGCTTTCGTACAGGCTTGGTCGTTCCTGCGTATTATTTATAATACACTTCCGAGATTGTCGTATTTGAAAATCTGACTCGGATGTTCTTACTCGCGAAATGCGGTTTGTTTCCGTGGCATCGACTTCCATTTCACAGCGCTGGTCGGACTCGAACGATTGCACGATAAGTATTTCATGAAACACTCCGTGAAAACTTGCCCGTGTTGTGCCGTTGGACAGTGTCGTGGTAGTTTAACGTCCGATACCTAGCTTTCGCCGTAAAATCAGACGGCCCCCAATGGCGGAGGATTAGGATGCGCCCAATCAGCGCGGCTGCCCAACTAGACCCTCGAAGGGTACAGGTGGCCCGTCTAAGGGCCACTTGTGAGGAGGAATCCCCACGTTACGGGTGGCACGGGGCGACTTTCCAACACTCTACCAATTCTCCAGATTGGTCCCGGAGTTGTTCGCAACTCACACGTCGGAGCCTGGAAAAAGGGCCCCTAGCCAGCATGCGGCCTAACCACTGCCACCTCGAATCCTACACCAAACCCGGCCAGCCCCCGGTGCTGTGGCCGCAGGTGCCCGCGCCACACTGGCACGAACCCCTGCTGGCCCAGCCCGGATGGTCTGGGGAGGGCGGAATGCCCGCCACAGCCCCCGACGTGGCTTGGAAAGGCCGGCCGGCCGGCCCGAGGTACCGTCTACATCATCGGTGGGATGTACGTGGGTGGACACCAGCACCACTTCCAGTGGAGGGACCTCACTCCTCTCGGTAATGGTGAACCAGCTCGGGCTTTTCCCGGGGGATCGCCAAGCCCCGGACGCCCTTAGACGACCCCCTGCGGGATGTGCCGCTGGACAACGGGAAAGTTTTCCGACTGGATTGAATAAACGCGAGGTAAATGAACACACAGGGCTGCGGAATTGTTGCGAGAAACCTCTTAACGCCGTTAAGTTTCATCCGTTTGCGGACAAAATATTGCGAATTTTTCCCGTCTGATAATCACCGATTTTTCTGAAACTTTGGTATATGGCAGTAGTGAAAAAAACAATTCGACGCGTATTTTTTTTTAATTTGGAAATCGTGCACAGTGAAAGGGTGAAAATGGACCTCGAAGTCGGAGGCAGTAAAGACATTTAGTCTAATAACTTGAAAACTGTTATAAATAGAGAAAATAAGTTTACGAATGTTAAATATAGTATAATTTGACAAATTTGAAAAATGAAAAATAGTTTTAAACAAACGCGTTTATTATCCTCTTCTTTGAGAACGATTTTCATCCCTTCAATGTGGACGATTGTCGATAAAAGAAATACACGTCAAATATTTTCAACAATGAGAAAGATATAAATTCTCGTTCGTTCTTGATGTTAACTGATATTGAAGTTCTTTGAAAAAAATTAGCGGTTTATTCTTTGAAGACATTGTTCCATAATTTTATTAATACGGTTATTATTTCTATTATAATAAAATTTACGAAAGTAAAATATTGCAACTTGTCATTTATTTATAATTCACCGGGTATGTGTGTTTCTTAGGGACTGCTCGAATGTATAACTCGTTGAACCATATAATGTGAATACGGTAAAATCTAAACCAAGTATTCTACGAACTGCAAATGTGTACTTTGCGAAGCGAATATACGCTCTTTGCATTCTTAACAGCATCCAATTGGTTAATGCACGGAGAAATTGTTTGATATTTCTTCGGTCGTAACAAAAGAGCTTTTAATTGTGGCTTTACTAATACCGGAATTCCTCGGAGATTTTCATTGTTCAAACTACGTGTAATACGAACTTCATTAATAAAGTAAAAAATATTAATAAAAAAATAAATAAATCCTCGTATGATTTCTGCAAAGATTGATATCTAGGTAACGTGAATGAGACTGTATTTTTTGTAATTTTTAATTCAAACAACGGAAGAAAATAAACCTGTACAAATATTGTACCGTTTAGCTACCATCATAGCTAGAGAAGATAATTAGGTGGCTTATTTTAAGTGGTCCAACCTGTATACACCTGTGTACACGTATATACAGTTGATTAAATTAGCAAATTATAGTTGGTTACAATTTCACATTTTCAAAAATGTTAAAAAGCAAGAATTAGTAATTGTTTAAAAAAAAAAAAAACTGGCTAGCAGTAATGTAATAATACAATGCAATAGTACATGTGGCAATAAAAGAATAAAATGAGATATTTAATTGATACCTAACTTTCAAGTCACATGGCGTTACAGAGGGTTATTAAACCGCAAAAAGGACCAAGAAATCAGTTCTCCAGAAGCAATTTCTAGTGAATCGTCAAGAGGAAAATTTTCGTTCTTTAACCCTTTCGCTACGGCAGATTTTAACGCGTAACGTGGCCGACTGATGGTAAAGAACCACGGCTGCAAAATTTCTTATTTCCGCCGTGTCGTTTTAAAATTCATTTATTGAATTCAGGTGGAAGTGCGTAAAGGATAGAATTAAGTATTAAATTAAGGTGGAAGTGCATCGGAAGGTTCCAAATAGTATAGTGCGAGGAAATTTTCAAACTGCCTAAAGGCGCCAATAGTAACGAAAGGGTTAATTACCTAGTAGATTAATAAAACCAATTACCGTCTATTTAAACAATCACCAAAAATGCCTGAAAACCCCCAAATAACATCGTTCAGCATGTCTAACCAATATCTCCGCGAAAGCAAGAAATAACGTACTCCTCGAATTGTCAATATATCCTGCCACCTTCACCTTTACTCTTCGTTACCGCCGTTAATCCTGGCACTCTTGATACATTAAAATGCAGCGAACAATCAGTCCGAGGAACGAAGAAATGCCGTCTATCTTAAAAGTTTCTCGCGTCGAGAAAATTCACGCGAAATTATTAACGCCGATGCTTCCGATATTCGCGAAGACGTTGAAAACCACGACAGCCGAGCTTGGCGGAGAATTAAGGGAAATTTAAATTTAAAAGAGAGAGAGAGATAAAGGCCGGGAGAAAATTGAGTGAAATAGAGGCTCTGAGAAGTGAGACAGAATGCGAGGGAGGGAGAAAAAAAGGTAGACACATTCTCGCAGGTAAAACGCGTGCCAATGAGAAATTCCGCATCGCGCGAAATTTCGTGCAGAGACGACGTAACGAAACGACCGCTGTAAATTGCGAACACTTCATTAGCAAGAATTTAAATTTCAAAAGAGCACTTTTGCGCGTCTTGGCAAGCGTGCGCGCGCCAGCTCGCGGCCCGCGCTGATGAGCTTAGCGTGTCTTTTGTATTCGTCTGGACGCGGTTTTATCGGCCGTGGCTCAAGATGAAAAACTCGTCGTTGGACGTCGTTACAGAGGGCTAACTGTTTGTCGAATAATAACGCTGTTTCCCCGGAATACGGTTTATTACGGACGATAATTTCGACGAACAAACGTTAATGAGACTCGAGAGTACTTTTCTGGGGCTTCGACCGAGTTCGAGCAGCTCCGAGAGGAGATAGTTTACCTTGTCGATGATGTTTATAGAACGTACTAAGGAACACGTTTCCTACTTTTTCGCGTTTCTTTTTTCTCTTTTTCTTTTTTCAAGCTCCATTCTATTTGGTTTAAATCACTGTGATTGATTGTGCTGCGGAAATCTCGCGTATTACTCGGAGAATTAACGAGGGAACTTCGATACACTGAAAATTGCAATTTTTTTTTTCAACTTTGTAGGTTTGTAGGAAATACAAGTATTAGGCAATTTCTCTTTTCTACTCCTTTTTAGTTCTTCAGTATTTCACAGGAAGATTCGAATTTTTTTAAAGATAATGGATGGAGTTTGTTCGTTTAAACGATCATTTTTGAACAATTCCATTGCACAGTTTCAAAGAGCATAAGAATCTTCTATTGTAACAATATTTTTCTGTCTGCTATAGTTTTCGAGATATACAAGAAAATAGGAAAACACACTAACCTTCAAGGGGGTATTCTAGTCTAGAGTGTCATTTTTTAATCCTTAGGGATTTTTTTGTAAGGAGAGTATAGGTTTCTCAGTATCGGCACTTTGCATACATATTTATTCATGTTTTAAGAAAGTTCACAATTTTTTTCAAGTGAAAATAATCGAATTATATATCACTCGACCAAAGGAAACAAAAAGTATCGAAAAAAGGAAATTACGCGATACTTACAAAGTTAAAAAAAGAAATCAGAATTTCCGGGTCACCAAAATTCCTTTGCAAGTATTAAAAGTTTTGGCAGTTTATCTTTCTCGTATTTCCACATTTTCAAGAATTTCAAGAATTTCAGACAAGAATTCAAGGCTGTTTTAAATGTATTTTAAAACTTTAGTAAATCCATTTAGAATCATACTCTGTAACAAAAATGTTTACCGAAGGGTTGTTAATAATACCAAGGAACATTCTGTATCAAGTTGGAAACATCTTTCGATACCTGACTTCCGTTGCAGTTACACATAATATTGACTGGAACGTTACGTGTTCCCAGCGTCACAGAATACCTCCATTGTTATAATAATATGTTCGGTTTGTTTATACACGAATGATCTGAAATCAAAGCAGCACGCAGTTTCCACTTTCAATGGAAATCGATACTTCGGTTCTGACCTTCGGTAAATATTGCCAAGAATTCCTTTGTAAACAAACTAAACTTCGTGTTTGCCGAACAGTAGCTTGAATACCGCACACACACACACACAAACACGGTTGTAACTCGAAAAATGGACTCGTTGTTTCTTTCTTTTTTATTTTTATTTTTTTTTCGCCCTATATTTCCCAGCTGTATTTCCAGTTTACTCGTTTCTTTCTCGAAAAAAAGTGTGCCCGCCGTATCGAGGAACGCGAGGCTTTTGAAAAATTCCACGGTTACAAAGCAAACTGAAGAAAAACACTGTTTATCTCTGTTTCGCTTCACTTTCTCGAAAGCAAAAAATCCGGTGCATTTGGAAAAAATGGTGGGTTTCGCTTTTCAGACGTGGACTGTTTGTCGTTGGCGCGACGCGCCGGGGAACAGTTATAAACCGAACGAAAGCTAAATAAACTTTGTAATTTACTTTAATAGAAATTGATTGCGTTGCTCGCGCGCGGTTAACGGCGACGTGCGCAATTCAACTTCCGGCGGAATAATAAACAAACGGGAGCGCACGCGAAGATGCGGAATTTGGGTTGGTGGAACGACGCGACGTGGAAATCGCATTGGAGAAGCGCAGAAATTTGCGAAGCCTCCTTGCTCTGTTTCCATTCTAGCGTTTGTTCCCTGCGCGACATTAGGAGAATGTTATCTACGAATCTTACTGCAAAGATTGTAATCTGTATGTTAATAGGAAGAAGTAACATATTCGGAGTAAACATCCATTGACGCTTTGTTCTCTGTATTCGTTATTCTTGAAATTTAGTCGAGCCGTTTCTTAGGTCAGCTGGCTTAAATCTTTCGAGCCTTCTATTCATTAAATTCTTGTCTTACAAATTCGACGCTAACTCGTTAGGGTGGGTCCTGATTCTTTCTTTAGTGCCGTATCGCTGGATTTTTTCCTTAATCAACGGTATTTCTGGGTCTCTATGAATGGTCACATTTGTGATGTACCATTAACCCTCGGAAGACGAATGGTTTTAGACGAACGCGGGAAACGAATGCTATTTGCAGGGACATTTTGACCCGTAGCAAAATTTCAAGAAGGAATTGGGTATAAATGTGTATACTTTCAACATTCTTGTTTATTTACATTTGATATATAAAATAGGCGTATTGTCGTATACCTCTCTCCTATCTTTCATTAGTTTTTAGTCATCCTGCCTCCTTTCCTTAACTGTAAACAAATCTGCATCATCCTAACGCTAGTCACCCCGAAACCTAGACCTCCACATCATCCTTTACTCATCGCTGAACCTAGACCTCACCGCCTCTCCCTACATTGCCCTCTGAGACCAACCCCTACTCTCGTACTTACCGAACATATACCTAGAAACCTTTTCCGTCGAAACAGCAGATTTTTGTCTAGTGGTCTTCACGCACCGAACGTCACCGAACTGTCGAATAAAGTCGAATAGTACTACGCGCAGAACAGCATCCTTATTTCTTCCTAATCTGAGCCGCCTGGCTTTATCGCTGCTGAATCAAAATGACCCTGCATTCGTCGTAAGAGGGTTAATCTTAGTGCTTTGAGCTAGAATCTTTGTATAATCTTCAGGTTGGAATTGCTGTTAGATCGAAATAGATAGTAAATTAATTTTTACTATTATTTTCTAAGGTATGAGTTTCTTATCGAGGGATCTAAAAGATCTTTACCGAGTACTTAGGAATTTACATATACAAATGTGTTTTCTAACCTAACATAACCTAATTGCTTTCTTATGTAGAACTTGTTATCAAATGGTTTGAAATATTGTTGTTCGAAGCAGAGTTGAACGATGGTGAATTAATTTTTGTGATTGCTTTCTGATGTATGACATTCTTCTAGAGAGATCTGAAACATTATTTTCTTCTGATGAGCACTTTGAAGATTAAACGTAAGAAGTCTGGAATCAATAATGCGCGTTCTAATCTGACATAACCTAATTGCTTTCTTATGTAGAATTTCTTAGCAAGGAAATTACACATGTATCGCGAAGTAAATGTAAGATTATGTTAGGTTCATTTGTGTTAACACAGTGCGTGTTATTAATAATAGATGCTATACGGTTTAGGTGAAATGGTATTTTAAATGGAAAGCGAAATTTCGGCAAATTAAATAGTTTTATTCTAATAACCTCAAGTATAAAATGGAAGTAGGTTGAGAAAGAAAATGATATTCTAATAGTTGGTAAAGTAAATTTATTTTTAGTTCAATCACGATTACCCGCATGCAACAAAATACCTCCTTTGCTCAAAATTTCATCCCTTAGGCTACTCGCTTAATTACGAATAAACCGAAGATAAATGAAAATAAATCGAAGATTCCAAAATAAATCCCGACTATTTTCGTTATCCTTCAAATAAAATACTGGTTCGAAAAGTTACAAATAGACCCGTCTTCTAACTTACTGTTCGAAATATTTTAATATTTTACCCCATCTCTGCGCCACGATAACCGGTACCAAAATATAAGTTTCCGGCAAGTTTGAAGAAAAAAATCCGCCTGGAAGTATCCGGAGTCGCGTAACTCGGTTTTCGGTTTGCAGCGCTTCCATTCGATGCGGGAGAAGCGGCGGAGCCTACTTTCCATAAATACGAAAACACCGTAAAAGTCGAAACAATTTCGGCGCGGTGAAAATTGCTCATCGGCCGACTGGGCCGCACAAAAGTTCGGATAATACAGACATTACCGAAATACCGGCGGCCCCGAAGAGAAAGTTTCGCAGCACGGAAATTCGTAGCTTTCGGAAACTTTCCGCCGTTTCAAGATCCGCGTAACATTAACGGGTCACCTCTTACCTGCCGCTATTTTACTTGGCGCGCCTGTTACAACTTTCACACAGTCCTCCCCCTTTTCCCTTCTAACTTTGATAAATTTTGATAAACTGGCGAGCACGCGGCTGAAACGCATTGAAATAAAAGAGATCGTAGTTCGCCAACTGGCGAGGAACTTGAAACACTCGAACAAGCGAAACTTTGACAATATTCGCGATTTTTAAACAACGAGGGATCAAAGTCACGTTGGAAGCATTGAAATTCCCGCGAACTGAAGACACACTGGCTCTGAAGTTTGAAATTTTTTATTCGAAATTTTCAAAGTAATTCGTGTAGTGCGTTGTTGAAGATCGTTTCGGTTTTTTGTGGAGTAATTTTCAAGTATCTCTGCAAGGGAAATTTATGTTTTTCGACGTGGTTACACGGGAAGCGTACTTGACTCGATGGTGCTAGATTAGGTGGAGTAGTAACTCTAATGATCTCTAAATCCGGCTGTTTTTCCCTCGGTTACATAGGGAGGAAACCTAGGAATCGTCCAACCGAATTAACAAGCATCGTTCACATACACAGAGCTACATGGCAACAATGAATTTCAGTTAGCTGTCGTTCTTAAATTGTCCACTGTGACAAGTAGTATCCACGAGGAATTAAAAATTCTCGTTGTCATAAACTCGGAATGTAGAAGTACAGAGGAGTTCTGACTGAAACAGTTACGTAGAACCTTCATTCTGAACAACTGTCATAAGCAACCAAAATTTCTAGTTACGGTCCCTATATCGATTCTAAAACCGTTACATGTTTCCATTCTACATCAATTTCAAAATGGTTCTGGTGGTACTAAATATAGTAAAAAAATGTAATTTGACCCTTCAGCTACAGACTACTTGCCTAATTTCAGCGTCCATGCGAAACAGAGGTTTGGCGATACGACCGTATCGTCGCCATTTTGTAAAGAAATTAACTGCAATAAATACTTTCATATTCTCTAAGGTCAGTATAATAAAGCTACTATAAAAAGTTTTCCATTAAACCAATTATTTTCTGCAAAAAAAAAGATGCCAAAGTTAGGTACCCTATTCAATCCTCATGGGTCATCTGATCCCTCAAAGACAGATGTCTGTAATTAAATCACATAATAGTTCCAGTACGACCACAATAGGTGTCCTAATACTTAGGAACGACGGTGCAGGTCGACGAAGTGTTCAAAGGGATTCTAAATATAATATAGGAACTGTCCAAGTGTTATTACACCACGGAGCGAAGCTAGAAATCAAAGTCTCCGAGGGTAACGGCCGTTCCTACCTGGTACTTCGCGACGCTAAAAAGTTCCCGACTTTCGGGGATTACTCGGACGTTACGTTCCAATTTTCAGTCTTCCCGGAGCTTCTTTCGCGGAAGTTGCCCGACGTTTCCAGCGATCCTTAATCCCCTGGAAGTTCCTCTGCCGGCCGCGAATCAGAATTCCCAATCATCCTTTTCGAATTCTAAAATCACTCGACGTCCCGGTTGCTTCCCGAACCCTTCGTCGTTGCCTTTTCGAAACTTCTCGACACGATCACCCTTCTCTCCATTTGAAATCGTGATTCCACGACCGAACGGCGGGGGAAACGGATCCGCACCCCTATATTCCACTCTCTCTCGAACCGATTCGAGAGTATTTTTTCCACGTGACCCTCGGCCTCTCCCCCGTACGATTACTCAACGTCACGAGTCTCTCCCATCGCGGAGGTGAATACGTTAAGGACAAACTGCGCACGCCAGTCTAGCCGAAATGTGTACTCGTTCCATTCCATAAGTTATAATTTATGATCACGAGTAGCTGGGCATAATGTCCAGGGATTACGTGATAAATATACGCGTTGCTTGCTCCCACTACTCGCGGACCCCCACCACCGTTCGCACGAGTGCCATTTGCGAAAAGAGGAATTAGCGTGGATGACGCGTAAATAAACCTTTAATGTCTGTTTGCCGGTTTCTATGTGATCGTCTGGCCGGACAATTAATCCCGCCTTTGTTCCGATCTGTCGTTGCGTGTGATTTTGTAATGTGTAATTAATGGCCCGTTACTGTTGAGACGAGATAAAAGATCGGAGATCGGAGAGATCGAACGGGAAATGCAGGTTTTTCTGGTGTATCGGAAACGATGGAAATTTTATGGAAAAGGTGTGACTAACGGTACGGGGACAAGACCCTTCCGGGCGACGTGCCAAAAACGGGACGAGCAAAATTCAACGTCATAGTCGCGTTTCTTTTTTCTTCCTTCCTTTCTTGTCCCCTATGTAGTGGCTGTCACCTCCGTTGGCGCGTGGTTAAATTAACTTTGATGACAATTCAACGGCAACGCTCTCCTTTTTGGTACGACCCCGTGGAAACGCGTCTTACGTGACCGGAAACTCCATTGGCGGAGCGTGCACGCGAGATCCCTCAGTGGACCGTCGAAAGGTTACGTTGCAAATCGAGGAAACGGGAGCATCTTTTCTTGCTGGTCAATTGTCGTTGTAGACTCCCTTTTGTTCGTTATTCAAGTCACCTTCTATGTTAATTCGCTCACCAATTCAAATTTCTTGGTTAATTAATTGTCGCATTTTAATTGAAGTGTTCCGGTGAACCTGTTAGCGATGATGATGGTGAAGATTTAGGAATTAAGGTCGTTTTGCTATTGTTACAATTTTATTTTTCATTACGTTAATTTTCTTATTGCATTTAATTAGAATTTCTTAACTAATCATTGCATTGACTGAAACGTTCTGGTGGACCTGTCAGTGATAATAATGGCGAAAATTTTGGATTTAAGATCTCCTTGTTGTTTTGCTATTGTTAGAATTTCATTTCTTATGTCACCCACTACGTTAATTTTCTTATTGCATTTAATTAGAATTTCATAATTAACCATTGCATTGACTGAAATATTCCGGTGAACCTGACACTGATGACGTCGCTAAAAATCGAAGATTTCAGGCCTTTTTGTTGTTTTACTATTGTTATACTTTCATTTCATATACCAGCCAAACTGTTTCATCAATAATTCATTATAATTCATTAATCGCACCATTTTATCGCAAATGTCAAAAGTACACGAAGATGAAACCTTCGAATTTTTGATTAACGAAGAATGATACCCGTAAAACTGCTAACGTTTTGTCTATTTTACTCGTGAACCGAAAACTGTATTTACACTCTGGATTAATTGTCGCCGACATGCATATGTAACAGGTCGATTGACGCAGTGCCCGTGTAATTTTGTATATAAATTAAAAAGTAAACAGTGCAAATGTTATATTCGTACACGCATAAATCGAATATAACGCGAGGTTATTTCGTAATCAGACGTTTGATATGAATGAAGGTTCGGTGACAGGATTGATACGATTTATATTGCAACGCGGACATTTCAACAATAATAGAGGAGCTTGATAATCCTGCTCCCTCTCCTGTGCACCGTTCGTTTCTAAACCGAAAATAATGTTGGAAAGATCGATAACCTTTTCTCCACTGATAAATCTTCGGTCAGCGACATTTGCTAATACACCGCAAGAAACTTCGATTTATCACGTTCATTTGTTTTCGAGAAACAAATAAAAGTATTCCCGATTCATTGACGAACAATTGCTTCTTCAATTGATCCGTGGAATCGTAAAAATGTATGGACAAATATAGTCTAATAGCAAAACACTTCCAAAATCAAAATTGTACTCCACTTTCAATTCGAATTTAATTAATTGTAACTTCAATTCTCCGATATTTTTTCATTTTCACTTTTTACTCAATTTTACTCATTTTACTCATGTTCGTGAGAGAGAGACAGCGAACGGAAGATAATCGCTGCTTAATCCAAATGAAATGGAGAAAAAATTGCAAGTTGGTATAATTAGAATATGTCAATTGGATAGTCAAGCCGGCAAGACAAGAACGAACGAATTGCACAGCCGTTGCGTAACGTTGGAAAAGCTTATCGTGGTTGAATTTTCAACGTGTAAATTTTCGTTTTATGTCACGCAACAATGCTCGTATTTTATCGACGTCTAGAATAAGAGAATTCATGGAGAAGGCGTCTTTGCCTCTCGCATTATCTACGACTCCCGTTATTCCGCCTCTCGAATATTCGTCAGCTTATTCCAGATAAAGAGGACGAAGTGTTATAAAAATCTCCTGCTGGACGCATTTATTTAAATTCATTCAGCGACGTAGCGTAGCTCGCTTTGTACGGTTGCAACTTTATTTACTTCTCAACGGATATCCTTCTCTCCGACCGTCTTTTTCCCGTAATTATGTCACCGACAAGATTTTAGAGATACCGCGAGACCGAGGAAAAAGTTTGGGTCGAAAAACCTCGCTCGATATATCTGGAAAGAAGAACGACGAAAATCCTCGGTGATTAACGAAAGCTGGTCAATTTTTAGAAGCTTTTAAATTCAACAATTTAAAGCTCTGAAATTGGACAATTTATAATTCGGCAAGTTTTTAGTTTTTTAATTCCACAATTTAAGGCTCGACACTTTTTAGAAGCTTTCAAATTCAACAATTTAAAGCTCGACAAATTATTCATTTTTTAGCTTAACAATTTAAAGCTCGAGATTCTTTAAAAGCTTCCAAATTTAACAATTTAAAGCTGAAAATTTTCAATTTTTAAACAGAGGCGAGCTCTGACAATTGAAATTCTGTGAAAGAATATTCAAATCTTGTTAAACTTCGGATTCTCTAAATTAGCGAAATTTTAAGCTCCAAGGATTACAACTTTCCACGTCGTGATTTATTTAAATTTAAAATAAACGTCAAATTCACACTAAAAAAGCACAGAGAGCTTGGAATAAATACGCGATTCTCAGTTTCCAGGATAACTCTAATATTCAACCCAATTCCTTTTCTATCGTTTCCTCCATTGTACATCTTTGATGAGAAAAACTTTCTAGATTTTCAATCGCAGCAATTTATCTTGCAACTCTTGACCCATACGTTTTCTCTCGCACAAACGTTCCAGACGAATATTTTTCACGTTAGACGTGAACGGTTCAGCCAGACATGTCTGCTGTTTTCTTTAAAGCTGAACTTGGACTTCGAAGCCCGTGCACTGTTTTTAGAGGGGTTTCGTCGAACATTCAAGGAACATCATAGATCTTGTCGATGTCGCGGCACGAGATACCAGAATGCCAGGAGCTATGGGGAAAAGTAACGCCGAACATTTTTCCCTAGTCGAGTGGAGATCAGATTTATTAGCTGACCTGTTCGGCGCGCGTGCTTCCTCTTCTTCCACGGGGGAACTATTGCGAATCTAAACAAATTACCAAGACCGAGAAATTTAGACGAATTACAAGGCGAGGCAACTTTTTCCTCCGACTTCGTTGCCGCTGTAAATGGAAAGGGGAAAAAGGAGAAATACGGGTAATGGCAATTACGGTGAGCTTAATTTTGGAAAGGTGTTTCGCGGTAAAGTCGTATTGAAGAGTCTGAACGATAAACTTCGTTGCGATCGAGAGAGAATTCGGTTTGTGAATGAAGTTGATCAGCTCTCTTGCGAAACTTCGGAAGCAAGAGGACAAAATGGACACTTTTAAGTGGATTTTAAGGTAAAATGGTGTTCGTGAGTGTTAGGACAACTGTTACGATCGTGTGGAAAATATTGGAAGATTTTAATTACATTTTCATAATTTTGTAACGAGTTTCGTGAGTTAACTAATTTTATGTTAAAGTTGAAATGGTAAAGAGGCTTGCTTCGCATTCAGTAAGTGGATTTTAGTAGAATTCCCTGGATTTTCGTACGTTTCAAAAAATTTCAATAGATATTAGTAGAATACAGTAGATTTTAATATAATTCGGCAGATTTCGTTAGTCTTCGATAGATTCCAGTAGACTCCAATAAATTTCAGTATACTTCACATTCAGTAAGTGTATTCACATTCAATACTTACGAACGAGAGTGTATCTTAAAATATGATTCATGGGATCTTGATTGGTAATTAATTTTCGTATTCTCGAAAATTACCTATATTTTGAAATTTTAATTATAATACCAATTTTACAATGTGAACAGCACAGTAGAGGTAAAGCCTCAATTTTCCACTAATTTAAATGGCACCTGTTCAAATTTTTAGCGAACACTTTCAAACAAAGAATTATCACTCCTTCGAATAACTGATTCATTTGTATCTAATTCATTATAACTCGTCATTTCGCTTTCCCTTTCGCGAATCCAGGAAACTGCAGATAGCGTTGCGATTTTACTACGAGATCCTGGGCCAGGGAGTCGTGGAATAGACATAGGAGGATGAAAAGTTTGATTAATTCATGCCTGAACTTGGTTGGAAAAACGAAGAGGCGAAGATACATGGATATTTCCGGCGGAGACAGGGGAAGAAGTGACTGCTCGTTCTGCCTAAAACTTAGCTGTGAAGTTCTCGTTCGTAGAAAAGTCGAACGCAACTTTGGAAACTTTATAAAAGTATGGTCTTCAAACACTTGTGAAAATTTGTACCCCAGCTCGTACCCGTGACCAGATGGTGACGAATCTCGCGAAGCATTCGTACTTTCCACTCAGAGAACTCTGCCGGATTTACAATAGCCCCCCCAATCTTTCTGGCTTTTAGCAGCGCGATAACGTGTTTATTAAACTCCACGCGGAACTTTTGCTTTGAAAACAAGTTCCCGGAGTTTATAAATTTCGATATTTAACTGTGTACGATGTGAAACGATAAGCCGCGTACCAATTCCAAGTTGTATAGAAACGTTTTAATCGATGAAACGGGCGGATATAACTGCGAAACACCGAAGCGATTTATTCTATTAAATATTTTTAAAGGGCCTCAGAATTACAGAAATCTTACGCTGAAGATATTCTCGGATCATTTTTTGAAAATCTAGACTTTTTAGAGGAGAATTTAACGACGCTGTTTTATTTTAAAATAATCTTTCTGTTAAGTAAGGAAATTTATCTTGTCACCATTTCGAGATTTTTGAAATTTCGCCAAATACCATAGTTAACAGAAAGCTGCTGTTATGTTTAATGAGAGAAGCTTTCATTAACCGCATGATGATAAGAGGAGCTTCGGGACAATATCCATAACTTTCAAGAAAATTTCTATTTTCCAGTGAAACTTTTTTCTTTGCTTAGTCAAGGTGGTTTGTAAATGTGGTTGAAAACTAAAAAAATTCCGTCGGGCAGTAAAGTGACAGAAAATTCTTAAAAATCGTCACCTTTTCAAGCGTTCCAATTAATTATAACTCTTTGATACATTTCTATCTTTGATATTGCAATCGAAACTATAAAATTTACACGTCAAAATGCATTCTACGTTGCAATCGATGCACAGTCTCGATTTCTCACGTTAAACCACACAAATCTCCGTATCCCCGAAAAGATATCGGTGAAAATCTCGTTCGAGGCACACTTTGCGCCCAACGTCCTCTCGGTCGAACAAACCTTATGCATTCAGTCGCGAGGCTTAATTGCATTAACGATTTCAAACGAATCGATAGGAAGCCTGGCGAGACGACTTGCGATTAAGCGTCCCGTAGATTGCTTCTTTGAAGTTTAATATCGTTTCTGGACAAAGTCAAATGTACTTGTCTCCATTTAAGTCTTCAGAGAGCTGGTTAAGCAAGCTCCGTGATAGAGCAGCTTTCGCTTTAAGACCGGCCCGGGTCTAATCGAGAACGATCGATCACGAGCTTACAAAGCGGCTAGCAGAACTAAAACTTCGCAGCGGCGTTCGGCGACTGATGCAGTCGGATAACGCGAGCGAGCAACCGGTCTTGCAGGCTCTATTCGTCATCAACGACGACGACCAAGAAAATTCCAATCGAAAGCCAAGTCGCAGGTTCACGTCGCTCCATTTATTTAACAATTCCCCAAGTGCAATTTCGTGTGACAAGTTCATCGAATTATCCGCGGTCACACTTCGGCCAGTTGCGGCGGAAAAACAGGACGAAAGGAAATTTCGGCCGTTCCTTTGGAAATGGAAATCTCGGAGTTTTGTCGAGGTGATAGCATAGCGGTTGGTTGTGCGAGGAGGAAACGAGGCGAGAGAAGATAAAAGGAAGGAGAAAGAAAGATGCGTTTAGGTTCGAGCCTTCCTTAGTCCTGGAGAACGGTTACTCAGGTTAGAAGCTGCATATACAGGGTGAGCCACGAAAAACAGGTACCTAATTATTCTCTCTGGCTGTAGACGTGTATATAGATGGTTTCAAACAATTTTTTTATAGAAAAAATGGCAAAGAATGAAAGGAAATCCGAGGTCGTATTATTATGCATATTTGAATGCGTACCAATGGCTGCTACAGCATACTCTAGAGAAAAATATATATGCATTCATGTAAGAAAAACATAGGTGATCTTGAAGAGAACAGAAGAAGATGGCATTTAAAAAGTACTTTTCTTTGGGCCTAACTCTAGCACCAAAAAACCGCGGGAAATGATTGTACGCTGATGACAATTTTCACCTCAGAATTCTTCTCGTTTTGACAAGCAAGCAAAAACCATCTGATACAATTTTAAGTTTAAAACTGACAGTACGGAAGCGTGAAAATTGATAAATTGAAAAAAAAAACGAGGCTACAAATTTGTAATAAAATTGAAACCAATCAACGAATGTATTGTATCTTACGTTTCGTCGAAAACTTCAGTCGATTACTCGTTTGTCACGTTAATTAAAATTTGTGAAAAAGATACATATCCTTACGATATAAGATCACGTAGAAAACCACTCCGCTTTTATTCATTCTGATTACCAACGTTCCTCGTGGTACATTAAGCTCTTTCAAGTTAAGATTCCGAGAAGAATTCCGTCTCGATTGTTACCTTGAATCGGATTTGAAATTTGTAACACTTCGTATCAAGCCAAGAGTGAAATCGAACGTTATGAGATTCGGTATGGTACGGTGAAGCAGCCCGAGCCATTCCGTTTTCAATGACGGAACCGACATCATTTGTTCTCGGTAACCAATGGAACCGGAATCTCGTTACACGCTTCGTGAGGTAATCGTGTACTTAGTTACAATATACTTGGAGAATACGCAGGATCACATAGAAAACTCCTCTTTCTGCGACTCTTTCAAACCGTTTCAAAATGAATCGACGAAGAGGCTATTGTTCGAAGCAATTTTCCATTATTTAACCTTTATTCCGTCTGAATTTCGCAGAATTTACGACAAATTTTCATAGATTTTGCCACCGTTCGAATTCGATATTGACATTACTTAATTAAACAGTTCTTAAATTTGAAGAGTTTCAAATTTTCTCGCACTGTGCTATCGGCAACTTTCGACACACTTTCGCCATAATTTAACTCCCCACTTGTTTCTCCCCGCGCTCCTAAAATCGAAGTTCTTAAATATTTGAAAAATTAAAAATTGCGCTCCTAAAATTGAAGGATTTTGTGTGGAAGGATCTTAAAATGAAATATTTCAAAAATTAAGAAACGCTAACACCAAAGATTCCGCGATCACGATCGGAAGTTTTTAGATCGTAAGTTTCTAAAGGTTCAGTCTCAAAGCTAATCGTGCATTGTCAACTCCTCTCACGACTCCTTCGCGACGGTGATACGCCACTAACGTCGTGCCATTAGTGCACACCACGAGTGTCTCGCGTATTTCGAGCTCCCAGTGTGTCCGTGTGAAATCTTAGAGGATTTCGTTGGAACAGCAGAGGACTTGAGGGTGTATCGGATAAAGGGAATGTTGTTGAGGCCTTGTTCTGTATTTTAAAATAAATCCAATAATAAGTCTTCACTTTGAGTTGTTGAGGCGACGCGCTTGCAATTAGTGGATGCCGGATATAACCGGCGCTAGTCGCGAAAGGGTTAAAAACGAATTGGAATTTAGCAATATTGACTAAATCCACGCAAACTCAAACAAAATAACGCAGCCTGCGGTGTCGATCGTGAAAAATCAACGTTTCCCCAAGCACTTAATGAAAATTCGAAAATAGCCGAATTCCGTTAAATCTTTCTACCCTTTACACTTCATTATATCGTTTAATTACTCGAACGAGTCCGTACGCGTGTGTGTGTGGATCGCATCTCCTCTTCTCCCAAACACTCCACTGTCGAAACCAGTGACAGCGTTTTAAAATGTGTTCGATTAAAAAGGTATGACGGATTTCTCCGGTGTACGCGCGTTTTCGAAACAAATCGGCGGGTTTTCGAAAACCGCTCTCCACCTCGGCGCGACAAACACCGCGTGTTTAACTGCATTTGGCAGATTAACGGCCATTACATTTGTCGCGAGCGTGTCGAAATGCCTATAATAAAATTACCGGTCGCTACTACCTGCTCTGCAAGTCGGCGAAACAAATATCGCGCAATTGCCGAATCGTCCAGCGACGTGACACCGGCCTGAATCGAGAGTTGTTTGACTAATATTTACGAGACACGCCGGACAGCCGTTTATAATGGAAGGGGTACGAAAACACGCGTGTAAACACGAAACGTTTTCGGACCCGTGTCGACGTTGTTTAATAAATAAAAGCTTATATTATTAACCTCGCGCGTCGAGCAACCGCGGCCGCATATTTCTTTACATGTGTTTCCATCGACGGAGATAAGCGAGGCAAAATAACGGGTTATTGTTGTATGTAAAAGTTCGATTGAACGAATTCTGTGAAATGTTATTTTTTTCAACGGCTGAAATTGCCGGGACGATACCGCATATTAACCCTTTCATTACTATTGGCGCCTATAGGCGTTTTGAAATGTTGCTCGCACTATGTCGTTGGAGCATTTTGCTCCACTTCCATCTTAATTTAGCACTTGATCCTTATACACTTTGTTAGATTTATCAGTCAGTTAGATATGTTACTTTTGTATACGTTCGGAGAAATCCGTTTAGCCTTACCACCTCTGTTTAGTAAAGATCTAAATGTTTATGATACGGTCCCAAGCGGGGTCGTAGACAATATTAGGGCGTTGCGTAGGAGCATTCTCAGTCCGTAGACAGTGCTCTTACCATCAAGTAGAAAAGCGAACCTTCCCTAGTGTGTCCAATAAAAGTTTATAGTTTAAAATAAGGATTATTAATTATTTAACAGCGAATAACTCCCATAATCCAATACACTTCCATCTTAATTTAATAAACCGACTTTTAAAACGATACGTCGAATATAAGAAATTTTGTAGCTGTGGTTAAAAATTTACTGTCAGTCACCCACGTTACGCATTCAAATCTGCCGTAGCGAAAGGGTTAAATTTTTATACGTAATAGTCGAGAAGAAGGGATTGGCTGTAGTAGGTATTGAATGGTAAAAGAATTTATTATGCAATTATTTGGACATTATTTTTTCACACGATGAATAGTCGGGATATTCACGTAGTTTTTTTTTTTTTCTAGGTAAGTTTAAACTTGGAAAAACTGTGATAAAACTGTTGAAAGTAGAAATTTAACGTTTGAAGAAGATTGTGCGAATATTAGGACATCTGAATGGTGGCGTGAAAAATTCAGGATTGGTGGCTTTTCGTTGGAAAAGAGTCAAGAGGAAGGCTAAATAGCATGTTTTGAGAAAAATGATCGAAAATAAAAATCTACTTTTGTTTTCCTACTTCATGATTATATATTTTTGAAATTTTCAGGAAAAAAATTTACCTCGTTTCGAGAAATGTTTCTCTGGAAAAAGTGATTTATCGTACCTTTTGTACGAAATAAAAAGTCGCGGGCGAGCAATAATGCGTACAAAGGGACTGTAAAGGCGGAAGTGAATTGTGACATCGTCCGAAAAGTAGGGGAACGACTTTGAACGGTCGATTCGTTTTGGGCAGGTTGGTGCAGCGATTTAAAAGCGCCGCGATCCGTCTGAAACGTGACAGTCATATACTATTTCGCGTCAGCGCGGCCTGTTTTTAATGACACCCATTTTTTCCCTCTGGCCCCTTTAATTAATCGTCGACGTGCGAGAGTTTCGATTTTGACATCGTTCACGCATATCCCTGCTCTCTCCTTTCCTTCCGCATTTTTCTCACCAAATTCGAACACCGAATAAAGTTTCGCGATTTATAAATCTGTGGGTGACGGGAGAATATAAACGTACGCGTACTCGCGCTTGAAATCTTTTATTCAGAAAAACCAGACGAGATGTTTGATGTCACTCGTGCGACTTTCGGCGGCTGTCTCTCTTGGCGTCGTCGATCGGGACCCTGGCTGCCCTCGGAACGGATCTCAAGTGTCTCCCCGCTTTCCGAGGACAGTCATCCTTATCGGCCCGCCGCGACATCGACAGCGACGAAAAACACGTTCGTTGCGTGCGTCTCGCAGTCTGGATGTGTTTACAATGTGGCGCCGTGCGCGCTGCATGGACCGCCATAAATCCTTCGTCGAAGTATCATTCCTATACGTTGTTTTGCAAATTGTCGAAAATTATCGAAAATATCCAATAACAGATACTCCGTGTGCATAGCTCGAATATTGTTGGTTAACACGTTAAACGCCCAGCCTGTTTTGCTTGCCGTTCCGTTCAGGCCACACTTGGCCGTCAAGTGGGCCCATGCTAACTATAAACAGAAGACGACTAACGAAAAGTATACTGTCAGTCACCGGTGACTGACATGGTGCTTAACGTGTTAAATTTAAAAGACACCGTCGCTGGTATTCGCTTGTTCTGCGTGTCGATTCAAAATGAATCCCGATGATTCGTTCTCGAGAAGCATTTGTACGCGGTCCAGGTGTGGCTCCGGTGCACAGTCGATTCGTGAAAGAAATGAGAATCTATAAATAACGTGGTCCACACAGCACGCTGTACCGTCGATGTTGCATTATTCTAACCGCATATGGATAAATAATAAATAGCATGTTGGTCGACGCAACCGTATGGCGGACAAAGAAGTGATTTAAGCGAATGGTTTCCGTATTCGCGCGTTTCTGCTCCATGGATTACGCTTTCAGGCCAAAAATTTCACCGGGACGAGCGTGTAGGTGTGTTTATTCTAAATGGGCGTTGTTATTGTTTTAATGGTAATTTGAACTCCGGTCGAAGCTACGACAGTTTGTTTCAACTATTGTCCCTTTCTGTATTTTGCGAAAAAGAGACGAAAATGACGAATTTCACGTTCGTTTGAATGCGAGATGAAATTGAAGAGATGTGAAGAATAAAATATAAATTTGACGAGCTAATTTGACAATTTTAAGCTGATATTTTCATTCAATTGTGGATTTTAATTTAACCCTTTGTAACGCCGTGTGACTTAGAAGTGACTATTTTCTGTCAAATGACTGTAGTAAATTTGCTGTATTTATTCTAACTTTAAATAATATAAGAATACAGT
>NW_017100173.1:51789-53903 GCF_001263275.1 Habropoda laboriosa
GGGTCTAATATATAATAATTAATATAGTATAATATAATAAAATCTTTAAAAACACATTCGAACGACCTACTCCACGAAACTTCCGATCGATGTCAATAGTTAATGTGCTTCAACATCAGCAGCGGGCTTCTTTTATCATATGAACCGTGTTCTTCGAGTGGCAACGTCACACAACGGCCGGAGAACAAAAAACGAACAGAAAAAAGCAAAAAAAGAAAACGAAAAAAGAATATCAAACAGCGACAGCTTGTGTGTGTAGTTCGCGCTGTTCACGGCGAACACGAAAAAAAAAAAAGAAAATGGTCGCAACAAGCTTCGCCCGTGCAAATGAACGCAACGAGGCCACAGAGAATGAAGAGGTTGACGGTGCATGATAATTAGAAGTCAAAGAGTAATTACGAAAACAGCGGTTGGTTGCTCGTGGATTATGGCGGCACTGTAATCGTCGCCCCAAGAAACCCATTTATATACCGCCATTATTTATAATCTTTGCTCGCTCGTACGCGCGCACGAGCTGCGAAAAGTTTCCTCGTTGTGTTTTAATCTGCTTAAAGGGCTACTTAACTTGAGAAACAATGTATTTACGGGGGAAAGAAGTACCGAATATTTTTCTTCACGCCATTCTGCGATCATGCAGTTCTTCTTTCATTCCTTCTCTTTTTTTCTTTATTAATTGTCATTTATTTCTCTCGGGCTGATTTACTCGGGCAAGTTACGCGTATTCCTTCAGGGTAATTAAAGAATGATTTATTATACACATAACGTGTGTCCAGCATGAAATCTCCTTTTCTATCTCGAATAAAAGGAATAAAATCTTTCAGAACTATTATATTAGGTGCAGAAATTAATTTGGTGCCTTTTTCTACTTTATGAGAAAAAATTTATCGTCTGGAAACAGCCATAATTTAAATTATTCTTTGAATACTGAAATTATGTTTGATTGTTACGTTCGGTAGATTTCAATAGATTTCAGAAAGAATACATAATTTATATTTTAAATTATCTTCTGTTTTAATTAAAATTTCATTAATATTATTCCAAATAGAAATGAATGACTTATTCTCTGAAAAGATTAGATTTATTACGCTTATTTTTCCACAAAATTGTGCTCTTCACATACATTTAATACAAACACCGAAAACTACCCTTAACTTCTTTTCAATTTTTACAAGAATTCATAGCCACTCTTATCTTCAGTTTCCCTTGTCCACGAATTTCACTCTTTCTCGCACTTCATTCGACAATATCACAGACTTGCGTAAACATCTTTGACAAAGCGTGGCCACTTGAATCGCCCCATTACCGTGCACCGCGAATCAGAAGAAAAACAAACTTTCCCTCCTCCCTTGCCTTCCTTCAATTTACTCCTTTAACGAACAAAGAAACGAAACGCGATAAATTGCAGTTTTTACAACGTCACCGGAGAGAAACACCCACGTTCCCGAGGTCCCCTAAGATCGCCCCCTAACGCCGTCATTCAGAGAAACGAAGGAAAGTGGTCGCAATTCACTTGACTCGCGAACACAACGAACCCGTGAACACTCGACGGGTTCAGGCATTTCTTCTTTGACGATCCAAAGACGCGCGATAGTTAAGGGTGAGCGGGGGGTAACTGCGGAGACAATTGCGGAGACAATTACGAAGCCACTTTCCCATGATAATTAGTACGCCCCGCCGGACGAAACCGAGATGCGACGTTGATATCAAGGAAACTCTTCTGGGCTTTATTTTTTCGTAATTAGCAGCAGGACCGTGCTTCGCCGAGGAATATTCTTCATGGAAATGAGTGTTTTCTGTTGGATATTGTATTAGCCGAGGATGGTGGGGCTTTGTTGAACCGTTGAACGTGCAAAGTGGATTCGTAGAAGAGGAATCGAGTATTATTTTGTGTTCTTTTACGAGAAATACTTTAATGTTATTTGAGGCTCGTAGAAAGTGGATGATAATAAATTCCTTCAGCCAAGTTCCTCATAATTTCTTTCTTTAAAGAAGTTTCTGATACCATTAAACGAGCAATTAAAGTTTTATGAGAATTAGGCGTTGCCTTTCTCGAATTATTTTTAACTACTCTATTATGCCTTTGTCGGGCTTTCGAACAGTGATTACTCCATATC
>NW_017100173.1:53926-64982 GCF_001263275.1 Habropoda laboriosa
TAAACGCGTTTTACGCGTATCCTCAAACGTGAATAATAAAGACGGTTAAACGAAGAAATAAATGCCAATAGAGGCCTGCAGTAGCTTGTAAAATGAACATTTTTCCTCTTTATTTCACATTTCAACTATCGTTCAGATTTTTCCATTTAAACCGACAAGGGAACGTCTTGAAATGATAATCACCGATATTGATGAAATTTTGGCATATTTAGCATTTTTTTTTTATCAGCAGTCGTCCACATCCAACGGGTGAACATTAGACTAAATTTGACAGCGATTTTCACCCCCTCACTGTGGACGATATAAAAAAGAAATACGTATAAAATGTATTCTTAAAAATTACTGTATACCAAAGTTTCATCAAATTCGGTGATTATCACTTCTCAACAAATTTCCCAAAAACCAAATAATTCACATCTGCAATTCTATCATTCACTAATCCCAACCCACTAATTTCACCAATTGAAAAAACGAAGAACGATGAACGAACGAAGAAAAGCAGCGGCACTGCACAACTTCCCCTAACCCCGGCTGCAAAGTTGCTCGTCCCACTTTTCCGAATCAGTCCACGTACACGAGGAGCGCAAACACCACGTCCTCCCGTGAGCCACGGAAGGCGGGTGTCTCCTCAGATTTTCGGACGCTTTGAAACAATTAGCCCCGCGCGGACGCATCAGCCGGGGCGAGGCGGCACGCACAAAGGAGGCGCGAAGAATTAAAACTGCAAATCCACCGCTCGCCCGGCCTTTCTCCACCCCCGCAGGTCTATGCCTTTCCGCTTCCTCTTTCTGCTCCTAACTACGCCTCGGCCCTCCTCTCGTCTCACCGGTGTGTGCCGCCCTCGACCGCCGGTCCCTCTTTTCTGCCTCTCCACGCTCGCCTCTTCTCATCAACCATCACCTCCTGGCAAGCCCTTTTATCCGCCGGCTCTCCCTCGATCCTTTACCGGCGGTCCACCTTTCTCTCCTCCGGCTTTCCAACTCCCTACCCCCGTGACCCACGACCCGCTCCGCCGCCCACACACACACACACACACACACACACCCGTTTTCTCCGCTCTCACCCTCGGGTATTGCGTTCTTACACGTACGCCGCGGCTCGTTGCATTTTTTACTCGGCCACGAGATCCCTCGGTCGAATCGTTTCACGCTGGCGAAACGCGATTCCATGCGCCGACCACGCTTTATTCCGGTATACGCTGGCGTTCGTGCTGAAGGCAACTGCGTTTTTCATTTCCTCTTTTCCTCCCTTCTTTCTTGTTTTGTTATCGTGGTGCAGGATGCTGAGGTGGTTTCTATGGGAAGTGTGTGGACCGGTGAATGAGATTGTTTTTCATGGGAACGGGGGCAAGTTCTTTGACTGCGCGGTGTATCGAAGAAGATGGAACTACGCGAGGGGCTGAATTGTGGACAGTGCCGGTTTGTTTTCGCTTTGGATTTTTACACCTCCGGTCGCTTTTGTCGGCGGATGCTCGAGGTAAATGAATTTGCTGCTGGGGTTTATTCTTTTTCTTCGAATGAACGCGCGGAATAATTTAACAGGTTTGCTGCTAGTGTCTGATATGCTAATTCTCGTGATTAGACTGCGGAGTTTTACGCGTTTGTGGAATATTTGAAGGTACAAAAAATACACAGAATGCATGTAATAATAAACCCAAAGTATGGTACTTATTATACTATTATTTATTTATTTTCAGTCTCAGGGCTATAAAAGGACTTGGTTTGCAATACATCATTCCATTATAGAGTTTGCCTTGTCACTCACACACTCGTTCTTTCGTTACCTATTTCCTAACTAGGTGCGTATTATTTTATTAATAATTTCATCTAATCTACTATCTATTCCTATGCTCATTCTCTTATTACGTTCTTTCTCCTTTTCCTTTCTATTGCCCTTTCCTTTTTTTCTTACATATTCTACCTAGCCATTTCTCTGTCTTCTCATCCTTTCTACCGCTCATCACATCTTCTATCCTGATCCCTCTTTCTGTAGTACTCCTTATGGAACAATTGCCTCTTTAGCTTCCACTTTTTCAATTGTATTCATGAAAGTATGAATTTGCATAAAAATCCGCAGTCTACTCGTGATAAATTGGTATTATCTAGATTTCTCCGTTTAGCAGAGGCTCGCGACATGACTATGAGGCAGTTTTATTAAGAATTAACCTCGTGTCATGGGAAAAGGGGAGTGCGATGTTTCATGTCTCGTTTGTTTATACGGTTTTTAACAGTATCGTTGTTTATCCAGAAATATTATCTCTATTCAAACTTTGTACACCATCTACACATTTTTTACACCCTTTTCTTCATTGAAATTCACAGTATTCACGTTTTGGCGAGAGTTTTTTCTTTTTGGTCAAATGTTTTACTATTTTCTTACGAATAAACTTTCTAAAGGCACGCGGAAAAGTAATTTTTCAGAATACACGCGAACTTCGCATGTTTTCGTCAGAGTTTTATACGTTTCAACATTATCCATCGAAAATCCGTACGAATTTTCCCGACAACCTGGCATTATCTCTGGTAAAAAGTTAGTTGCGAATGTTCTTATCGAAATAACCAACACGTCGTTAATTATCGAATCAGGAACACGGAACGAATCCGATTATCTCTGCGTGCTTATCAAAAATTATGTATCGTCTTTTAACTCAGAATTTACGCGATTACACGATGGGAGGTGATATTGTTTCCCCGAAACGCGACGATAACGCGTGTTTTATCGATGAAAATGATTCTCGCTCGCCTAACATTATGCAGCCGAAATGAAGCAGATCGTTCGTTCGATAAAGGAGTTTTATCAAAAAAGCCCCAGATGAATTACAGTTGGCAAAATTACCGCGTAAAACGCTGGACCAGCACACGTTCCCTGTGAAATCCATCGAAACGAAATTATTGCGAGTTCTCGCGTGGATTACGATAAATTATTACGCGAAGCGACGTGAAAATAAACTCCGACGAACGGAGATATTAAAAAAAACTACGTCTGCTGTATAAATTCGTCGTGGCAGTTTAACTGAGGAGAAATATCGAATTCGCGACTTACGTCGCGTCGAATTTCGTTTTCGCCTGGATTAATCGACAATTTCGGTCACGAAAGGAAATTCGAGTCGATGCTCTACCGATAAGTTAATCGTCCTATAAAATTTTCCAGATAAAACAGATCGGAAGGTAGAGGGAGGGTTATATTTCATTCGTCGAACGAACACCATTCCCCCACCAAACCGATTCTCTCGTGATACTAATCGAGCGAAACGACTCGTACTTAACTATCGTCCCGCTGATGCTGCTTCGCGAAACTTGTAAGCTCCAACATGACCCGTATGAAGCACACCTCCACAACCAGTTTCAAAACTTTGGTGATTCTCTTCCGTCAGATCGTTTGCATCTAGTTTCCGTATCTTTCCGCGCACTTTTCCCCCGCTTCACATGCAACCTTAGCCATTTTTAAGTTGGCGCAACGAGCAGAGGGCTCTATCCAGACCGGTTGCTGAACCTAAATTCAACTCCGCCCTGTTTCTCTCTATCTCTCTATCTTGGGCTTCTTTATCTGAATAATTTCCGCCTCCGTTAGGTTAGGCTCCCTCTTTCTCTTTCTCTACCTCTATCTCTCCACACTCACTCATATATTCTCTTCCTCTCTCTCTCTCTTGGGTTTCTTTATATGAATAATTTCCGCCTCCGTTAGGTTAGGCTCTCTCTTTCTCTCTCTCTCTCTCTGACGGAGCTTCTTCATCTGAATAATTTCCGTCTCGGTAGCAACACCTACGCTCTCTTCCCATTCCCCAAGTTGGAATATTCGAATAAGCAGATTATTTTGTTTATTATTGCATTAATCCGGATGATTCGCCATCTCGAGTTGAATTTTGAATCTGAATGATTGATCGCGCGCCATACAGACCAAGAATCCCGTCTACCGGTCCATAAACGGTGAATTATAGCGGGTGAGAAACGAAATTCGCCGACGCGGTGGAAATTTTTCCCCGTTTTCGTAACTCCCGCGCGAGCGAGCGAGCGAGCGCGGGAATTTCGAACAGCGTTAACCGCATCGTCGAATTTCGACGATTTATAACGTCGAGCAGCCTCGTTCGTTCGAACGGCGACGTCGATGGCTCTCCGTTTCACTCGCGACAAACTTATATTCCGATCTTTTACAGTCTTTTAAGCTTCATGCGGAAATCGCCTGGTGGAACTTTTGATTTGATGCGGGAAGAAGTTCCGCGGTACGGTGGGAATAAATGTTGGAAGTTTAATCGAATATTTGGTTACTTCTATGGCGTGGAATTGATTGGCTCCTGTTGACACTTTTCTGTGATATTTTACGAGCGAATTTCTCCACCGAATGTAAATGGTTTTCGCGAATTATTTCGTTGAATTGTTGCGGAACTTCGTAATTAGAATGTTCCGATAACCTCGAGCTCGTGCTCCTTTCAATCGTCGGTTAATAAAGGATGTGTCACGTAGTACACGTGATAAGAAAGGTAAGAAGAAAGTCGGCAAAAAACGCACAGCAATTAGCGGTCGACGAATGATCGAAGCGAAGCATGACACGAAGGGTAGGATAAGGCTAAGAGTTGTATAAGAAAGCAAAAGGGAACGCGGTTTGTTCTAGAACTTCTAATGGATTCACCAGTAAAACCACTTAATGGACTCGAAGACATTCAATGCTAGAATGACGGAGCTGTATAAAACCTATTAGAGGTTGCCTTCGTGAGTTGAATCATCTTTGATTGACCGATTCCCTGTTATATGCGTAAAAACCTGTGGCAGATTAAGGAAGAATGATGGAATCAATCCATAGAGTCTGATTAATATAGCAAATTAATTCAACTTTATTTATCGACGCAATTTTGTCGTAACGTTAATACATAATTAGATGTGTAATGAAAGATTCTCTTATTTCAGGCAGGCCTTGGGGTATCTAGAAATGGAGGATGTAGGAGAAATTGTGACGCCTCGATGTTAATCAGCTAATAGTGACGGAATGATGCTATCGCTTTTATTCTCACGTCTTCGTTGATAGTGAAAGGAAGGATGGTATCGTCGAGAGCATCGTCAGAAATGGAGTATCACGTATCACGAGGTTAGTTGATATTTCAAATAGAAATTCTTCGAATTTTCCACGTTCAATAATAGTTATTGTAAAGTAGAACATAATTACGCGTAGTAAGCAGTTTAAAATTGACACTTTAACATTACCAATAACGTAACGTAATTTTCAAGTACTTCGACTATAGAATAATCAATGTTTCTTGTTAAATAACAATTTAGATAGTTGTTTATAACTATTGGAAGTCTTAAATAAAATTGTTGTACGCTTTAACGTAATAAAACAGCTGAATATATTGATTTTTCATTGAATTAACCATTGCATTCAGCAGATTAGTCAGAAATTGTTTATAGATGTTATTAAAAGTTAGGAAAATTAATGTTCCTCGCGTATGAATTACAGATGGAGCTTGCAGAACACCGGAGAAATGAAGGAAAGGAGTCGAAAATAGGGAAAAGTGAAGAAATGCAATTATTTATCAATAAATCAATTATTATTTAAACAATATTCCATTACAAAATTGAATAAACTCTATCCGGATAGGCTGTATTTCGTATCTCGGCTACGGTGACACATAAAACTACGTCCAAGTGTCGTTCAGTGTCTTTGAAGTATGTGCGAGTGTATCACGTTTATTTAAGTTTGCCCCGTATTCTATCTGTCCTGGTCCCTTCATACTTGACCGTCCATCAAAAGGTGTGTTGTAATAAAAAATGTAGGCAAGGGGGAAACTGCCCTGTCCAATGGGGAAGGCTAGGAAGTCTCTGTTACGTCGTTCTTGCGTCAAGTACCAGGTAAAACTGTTCATCCAGTGTTCACGTGCTGGTTGAGGGTCGTTTAAATATCTGTCAGCTCCTGGTCGTTCATTGTCGTGCATGTACTAGTCAATCTTAGATCTGAAAAGTAAAATTACGATACGTTAGTTGCTATTCTTGATTGTAAAATTAAACGCATGCTAAGAAAATGAAATATTCAAGTTCTCAAAAATAGCAGATGCGTCGATCTATATGTATACCTTCTTGCCGGATAACGTAGATCTTCAGAGTACAATTATTCGTATTTAATAGCGTTTCTTTTTCCACGCCCTCTCTTCGGATATACTTGTCGATCGTCAAACGAACTTTTCAATCCTTCAGCTCGTCTCACGAGCTTTTCAGACTTTCGAATCTCGTTGGCAATAATCGGGTCCTGTATCGGGTGAAACCGCGTCGCGGTCTCACAGCTCGGCGTTCCTTGAAAATTGCAGTCTGCGGGCTTCTCGAGTGAACTTAATCACAAGGAACACAGCTGTTAAGCTTTTCGCCTCTACGAACGCTTTTGGGGGCTCAACGAATCCGTTTGCCGCTCTCTACAGGCTTTCATCAGAGGCTCCGGCAATTCGTTTGTCGTTGCGTTAGGACTCCTTGTACGTACTTAACTGGCATATTCCGCGTGCTTCTTGCTTCGTTCAGGCTCATACGAAGGGGGCCACGGTATGCTGTATGGTGAAATATCATAAAGAGAACACAACACGTACTACCAGACGTTTATTCGTGTCGTGAATTGGATTGCTTACTTGGATCATTCTTGAAATTCCACAGTCGATATTACTTCTTAGAAAGCTCACTGTTTTCCGAGTATCCACGGCACACGATGACTGTCAAACGAGAAACATTCATTGACACATTTTGTTACTCATATGTGAGCGATAGTATATGTGTATCACAAACAGTAAACGCACATAAACAGCCACTTATCTTTTCAAATACTATTAAATAAAGTGAGAAATGTAACATGTGACATGAAAAATGTGAAAAATGTGATTTAATCAGGAGAAAAAGAAAAACAGTGTTTGGACCGTATGAAAAATTAGCTTAAAATGCCCCGGTACAGAATGTATTAAGAAAATAAAGAAATTCTACAGTATTGCAACAGCTTCGTCATCTCTGTTACTCACCTTTCACCGCAAAACATTCATTTATTGTTTAATATCGCCTCTCACAATTATAAAATGTAATAGACAAAAGAAAAAACTGCTGAAACGTGTCCTATGGGTCTCCATATCCATGAACTTCAAAGACAGAAATAAGAAGTATGATTCCTGAGCTAAAATAGGCAATACTATACTCTATAGCACATATGGGCAACCCCCGGCCCTAATCTATTTCAGCCAAGTTTGCCTTCAATCTTCACATTAAATTGTTATGTCGTTCATTATATTATCAAGTTTATGTAAAGCTTTATACCAAAGTATCATATTATAAATAAATGAAATATGACTTGTTTTAATTCATTTAATATTAATTTATTTCATTTAACAATTTTGTCCGGCCCTTAACTCGGAGACAGAATAACAATATTACCCCTGAACTAGGAAAGACTGGCCATGACTGCTCTATAGTATGGGTTTAATAGAAATAGAGGAAAAACTCTGAACATTCAATGGACAACCTAAAATAAAAAAAAATACAAACATGTTAAAGACTTGTTACAATAATACTTGTTGCTACATTTACGTACAACAAGGTTACAAACCAATTTCGCCTGTAACACTGTTTTCACATGACTATGTGATTTTTGCGAATCGCACGCGCAACACAAAGTGGCAAAAGGACAGATAGCGCGTGCAACATTGTGGCCTGGAGCTGCTCCCGAAAATTGCACAATGTTGCAAACGCGCGCTGGGATTGCAACTTTGTTGCCGAAGGTCGCTCCCGAAAATCGCACAATGTTGCAAACGCGTTCTGGGTTTGCAACTTTGTTGTCTCGAAAATTTGCACATTGTTGCACGACGCCCCGTTTTGCAACAATGTGCAATTTTCGGGAGCTGCTTTCGGCAACAAAGTTGCAAAGGGGTAACGGCGTTTGCAACTTTGTTGTCGAAAGTCGCTCCCGAAAATCGCACAATGTTGCAAACGCGTTCTCGGTTTGCAACTTTGTTGTCTGCGAAAATCGCACATTGTTGCACGACGCCCCGTTTTGCAACAATGTGCAATTTTCGGGAGCTGCTTTTGAAAACAAAGTTGCAAACCTGATTATTCTTTTGCAACTTTGTTGCCGAAAGTCGCTCCCGAAAAAAGCACAATGTTGCAAACGCGTTCTCGGTTTGCAACTTTGTTGTCTCGAAAATTTGCACATTGTTGCACGGCGCCCCGTTTTGCAACAATGTGCAATTTTCGGGAGCTGCTTTTGAAAACAAAGTTGCAAACCTGATTATTCTCTAGCAACTTTGTTACCGAAAGTCGCTCCCGAAACTTGCACAATGTTGCAAACGCGTTCTGGGTTTGCAACTTTGTTGCCCACGAAAATCTCACATTATTGCACCACGCCCCGTTTTGCAACAATGTGCAAGTTTCGGGAGCGACTTACGGCAACAAAGTTGCAAAAGAATAATCAGGTTTGCAACTTTGTTTTCAAACGCAGCTCCCGAAAATTGCACATTGTTGCAAAACGGGGCGTCGTGCAACAATGTGCGATTTTCGTCATCAACAAAGTTGCAAACCCAGAACGCGTTTGCAACATTGTGCAAGTTTCGGGAGCGACTTTCGGCAACAAAGTGGCAAACGCGATTACCCCTTTGCAACAATGTGCAAGTTTCGGGAGCGACTTACGGCAACAAAGTTGCAAAAGAATAATCAGGTTTGCAACTTTGTTTTCAAACGCAGCTCCCGAAAATTGCACATTGTTGCAAAACGGGGCGTCGTGCAACAATGTGCGATTTTCGTCATCAACAAAGTTGCAAACCCAGAACGCGTTTGCAACATTGTGCAAGTTTCGGGAGCGACTTTCGGCAACAAAGTGGCAAACGCGATTACCCCTTTGCAACAATGTGCAAGTTTCGGGAGCGACTTACGGCAACAAAGTTGCAAAAGAATAATCAGGTTTGCAACTTTGTTTTCAAACGCAGCTCCCGAAAATTGCACATTGTTGCAAAACGGGGCGTCGTGCAACAATGTGCGATTTTCGTCATCAACAAAGTTGCAAACCCAGAACGCGTTTGCAACATTGTGCAAGTTTCGGGAGCGACTTTCGGCAACAAAGTGGCAAACGCGATTACCCCTTTGCAACAATGTGCAAGTTTCGGGAGCGACTTACGGCAACAAAGTTGCAAAAGAATAATCAGGTTTGCAACTTTGTTTTCAAACGCAGCTCCCGAAAATTGCACATTGTTGCAAAACGGGGCGTCGTGCAACAATGTGCGATTTTCGTCATCAACAAAGTTGCAAACCCAGAACGCGTTTGCAACATTGTGCAAGTTTCGGGAGCGACTTTCGGCAACAAAGTGGCAAACGCGATTACCCCTTTGCAACAATGTGCAAGTTTCGGGAGCGACTTACGGCAACAAAGTTGCAAAAGAATAATCAGGTTTGCAACTTTGTTTTCAAACGCAGCTCCCGAAAATTGCACATTGTTGCAAAACGGGGCGTCGTGCAACAATGTGCGATTTTCGTCGTCAACAAAGTTGCAAACCCAGAACGCGTTTGCAACAATGTGCAATTTTCGGGAGCGACTCTCGGCAACAAAGTTGCAAACCCAGCGCGCATTTGCAACAATGTGCATTCGAAAATAATACAAGTTAACGATGTTACAAGCGAGAACGACGCTTGTAACAATGTTCCATTCAAGCGTAGTGCTTGTAATAATGTTTGTGTTCGAAATAAGGCTTGTAATAGTGTTGCAATCAGAAATAGAGATTCCAACAATGTTTGCGTTCAAATGTAACGCTTCGAGCAATGCTGTATTCAAAAGTAACGCGTACAACAATGTTTTGCATTCGAAATAGTGCTTCCATCGATGTTTCATTCTAGAATAGAGACTGCAACAATGTGTGCATTCAAGTTTCATAGATGAACTGTGAAATAAAAGTACCTTGCTACTTAAAGATCACCGTTCAACGATATAAAAGTTCTTTTCCTGCTACTGCAACCGTGTCCCACATCTCGATCAATTTGCAACATCAACTCACACTGATTTCCGTATATAAATTTTTGAAATGATTTCGAATCGTTCCCTAAATATTGATGTTTTTATTTTCTTCGGTTAAATTCATACAATCTAGCCACTATTCGTCTGTCATAAACCGCTGCATTAACATGCACACAGTAGGTGCGCATATGTTTAGACCACCGGGTAGATTCTCTCCACTCTATGCACTGTTTACGTTGACATCGCTCTTGGTCCTAGCCAAAATGGCGCTACGACCAATCGCATGCGTCACATCGGTAGGTAGTAGTGGGAACTGCGCAGAGCGGACGTAAATCGGTCCGAGAGCGAGGTTACTCTTATTTTGAACGATGTATAGAAATTGGTCGATCATATTCAGTACAGGGTATAGAAACTGACAACTACGAGCTCCGTGTGGAAATGATCTACTCTAGCTAGCAGCATTATTACGTACACAGTGAGAGGATTTCGTGTTGCACTTGGAAAGAAAGAAAAAATCGTGCGGAATACTCTCGGGGAGAAAAAACCGTGAATTTCACTTTGGTGAAAGCGTGGACGCGTGAAAAAGCAGATTTCAGCGGCGAAAAGTTCGGCGACTGTTCCCTCGGAAAAGAGGAATTCTTTCATTCGGCAGGTGCGCTTTAAGCAACCGCCCATACTTCTATTCATTATCTAGTGTCATTAACGTGAGCTTCTTCGATTTCCGTGGGATCATTCTCAAAACGTCGCAAAGAAATACTCGGTTCACGGAACATAAGGGTATGCAGCTCGTTTGCACGCCCCAAATATGAAAGGGCACCCATCGTCTGTAATCTGAATGCCTTTGAACGAAAACTCGATGCAACGCTGCAGCGTAAGAAAAAAAAGAAGAAAAATTCAGGCGGTCCGGCCTTCCTTCTCTCTTTTTTTTTTATTAAAAACTTTCCATTTTCGCACGACCGTGTCGTTTGCGAAATAATTAGAACGATCTTGGAGGAGTTTTCATCCTTCCGCGAACTTGGCGAATAACCCGGCAGATTTATGAAATACGCCAAAAAATCTGAAATAGGCGAACTTTGAAAATATTTCAGATTATTTAATATTTTTT
>NW_017100173.1:65170-77336 GCF_001263275.1 Habropoda laboriosa
TACGCGTCGTTTATTGTGCAAAAGGATTTTGTTTCAAAGTTTAGAAAATATATTGCCTTACGATAAATTAAACTTTCACGAATTCAACATCTTTCTGTGGAAATAAAGATTTTACTGTTAAAATTTGAATAAAAATAACGAAAAATTGAATCGTCTATCTTTTTTCATTTGCATTTTGCCAGAGAATATTTTATTTATTTACTCGTAGTATTCGGAGAGTTATTTTCTTGCACTGAAAATAATTCTAATATTTTCAGTTTCGAACAATTCTCATTGAGTTGTTAATTCCTCGATTAAAAGAACGGCAATTCGCGAAAATTCCGCGTTACGGTCAGGCTGGCACAATTAGAATTAAAAGGTGCAGCACATCAGATCGTGGGGAACCAAATGGAAACGGAAGTCATCTTCCGTGCTGAGAACACTTTTGTACAGCCATTTTGCACGCTTTTTATTCTCATCAAGATACGCTTGGTGTGAAGGTTTTTAATACGTCTCGAGGTTCTTTCGTTCGCGGGTGTGAAATATTCGATGAATCTCCTTTGCCGACTGACCAAAGCCAACATTTCAAACATTTCAACCCTCTACTTCCCAAATTCTTGCAATTTCGCTTACTTGTTTAACGTTTCATAAATTGGTAAAGAGAAATATATTTGAACATTTTTCTTTTTCTCACGATGAAGTATGAACAATTTTTATTCTGCACTAATCTATCAAGTATAGTCTGTTTTAAATTAAGAGTCGTGGATTATGCACCTACGAGAAATTTAATTAGGAGATATTAATTATGAAATAGCTCTTTCGGGATTTTAAGACTATTAACGTTTGAAACGTCATAGTTTGCATGTTATTACGTCTTAAATCGAGCTTCAGTGCTAATGAAACATCGAAATACGCTTCCAAAATATCGAAGTTTATATTTAGAAGTCTTAGACGGTATTAAGTGGAATACAGTTCGTGAAAGCCTCAAACATCTGCAACTAGTTGATGTTCAAATGATTAAATTCTATGCTTCTATTCGTTTAATGAGCATATTTTTGAGTCAATTAGCGGTACTTCAAAATTTACACGGAAAAAAATCCTAAATATGAAAAATTAATTTGGATTATTAAATACGAGATTAGTAAAAAAAAAAAACAAATATAGTAACAGTGTTAAATCTTGCATTTTTCCAAAATTATTTATCCCACTGTTTACATAAAATAAAATATAATATTGTACAGAAAATTCGGTATTAAATCTTGCATTTTTCCAAAATTATTTATAGCTTTTTCTACATAGAATGAAATATAATATTGTACAGAATATTCGGTATTAAATCTTGCATTTTTCCAAAATTATTTATAGCTTTTTCTACATAGAATGAAATATAATACTGTACAGAAAATTCAGGATTAAATTTTGCATTCTTCCAAAATTATTCACCGTATTTTTCCCAAAAAGTACGAATTAACAAGTAATAACAAAATCGCGGGAAAATTCAAAAGTAAATACCTAGTATTTTTTGTTCCATCCGAATTATAACGTGAAATGAGTATCGACCGATGCGATGGTGTGACTACAGTAGCCAACTTTGGCAGCATCTAACAAAAGAACGACAGCCTTTACGACGATAGTCTCTCTACAGAATCGTCCCATTTAGAACTCGAGAATCTCTTTCACCTCTTGTGAAAAGCATGTGTAATTTCGCCCGAAGAAATATTAATATTTCGCTTTAATGTAACGTGTATCATTCAAACATTCATACATCCACATAAAGAAACAAATATTAATTTAGCCTACATTTTAAGTGAAATTATGTACCACATTTCAGAAACTTTGAATGATTCTTTTAATAAAACTATTTAATACAAAAGTTCATTTTTTAATTGTTAAATGAAATTAATATTATTATACTTATTTTAAGTATACCCAGAAATTGTAGAAATGTCTTAAATTAAATACATTTCATTTTTCCATATCAGAATTTTGCATTCTCATTATCACATGACAGAGTGATATTTAAAAATTTTTTGAAATTATTTTCAACTTGTCATTTAACCTTCTCCTTTTCTTCTCAAAATGATACTTCAAAGTTTTTGAAATTATTTCTAATTTGTCATTCAACCTTCCTGATCACAAAATCTCATTTAACAGCTCAAAGATGCGCTCAAAAATTGTAGAAAATATCTCATAAGAATCAAAAGAGAATTTTTAATCAGCACAATTAAATTCCACAATAAATCTAGCCTTCTTCACTCTAGTTAACAAGTTGACACCTATTTCCGCCTTATTACCATCGCATGCACGTGGCTTCCACTCCAAGTTCCCGATTCATCGACGGGTTTCCGTAACGCGATCGCTTTAGCAATTAACACCACTTGCCGGGATCGAAATCTATTGAATATTAATAGCACGGCTCCCTCGATTCGCAATAAATAAGAAAATTAATGCTGGTAACACGAGTCGCCTTAGGAGCATTATACACTCGAAATATCGCGTTTAAATCGAAGCATTAAACAGATTTTAATATCTCGAAACAACAGAAAAAACACTTTCAATCTGAAAGAAAAAAGGAAAGAAAGAAAAACAGTGATACTCAGTCCGACACGTTTTTCTCCCCTTTCCTTCTTTCACGCTCACAGAGATCTGATCCGGCGGATAAATAAAGCTAAATAAATAACCGTGCGGTGGCGTGGAATAAAGTTCGATACATTTCAGTCGACTCTCTCTGTTCGGTCGCCGTAGAAAACGCGGAGACACGCCGGAATGCGCACATTTTATTAGTCGAAGGAAGCATTAATTAAGTAAAACTGCGGGCGACCTGTTTTTCCCCCGGGTTAAGTTTCTTCTCTTTTCCTGCTCCCCCATTTCCCGTTTCCCTTTCTCTCCCTCTCTCTCGCTCCTTTTTCTTTTTCATTAGCGGCAGATTTCTCTGAAATTGGAGGTCGTTATAAGATCGACAGCCTTACGAGAGGCCGCGTTAATTTAAAATGCCGCCAGGTATTTCGCAAGTGTTCGAGCTCGCCTTTGGTAAAAAAATATGCCAACAGTTTATAACCGCGGGAAACTCTGGCGAAAAGGAGCTCGCGGGATCCAAGCAGATATATATTTTAGTTCACGGGTAATTCCTCGACACGGTGGATTCGATGAATTCGCGAAGAATCGCGGTCTCGATAAATGTTTATCGAACGAGGAATTCAACGAGGAAACGATCTGTTAAATAATCGTCGAACTTTATCACCTGAAATATTTCTGATGTAAATAGAATTTCGTAAAAATGTTTGCTAGAAAGTGTTTTTGTTTGAAGATTTGTTCGATACGATTTTAATTAAATATTAAGTTCACGCCTGAAACGTGAAAGCTTGGGTATTTAAATTTGAATTGCGCGCCACTGTGTTGAATAAATAATTCCGCTAGTTTACCTAGAAATTAAGTTCGCTTGATATTTCATCGCTGAAGGGATCAAATTGTGCGCTGAAACTTAAAAACGCGTTAGAATTTTTAGAAGAATGAAACTTAAACCTTATCAACTCTTTTCGATATATCCAAACGTGTGAAAGAAACGTTCAAATGAAAAGATTGCGAATTTTTTTCATAGATAACCACTAAGTGCAAAGCTTCAATTTTTTCTGACGATATAAACGTAACTTTCAGCTTCCTTCTCCAATTTTTAAAAACTAAAAATGTTACAAAATGGAGGAGTTATTCGTTAATTGCGAAACCTCCTCTGCCAGAACATCGACTGCAGTCCCGCCATCGTCTGCAAATGTCGCAACGTCTGAAGTTCAATTTCTTTTTGCTTCAAAAAAATTGGAAAATCAGCTGAATGTTCTATTTACATCCTCTAAAAAAAATTGAAACTTTTCATTCGGTAATTACCTACAAAAAAATTCCCAAACTTTACCCATTTTCAGACGTCTACTCAAGGTGGTGTGTACCTTTTTAAGATAAACGTGAGAAAAATTCGAGAATCGGCAAACAATTTAAAAATACATACTTCAACGACCATCGGTATTCCTATGATAAACCCGATGTTACAGAATCCTATACAAACATAACTGCACGAGCACATTTTACACCGCGCTCCATTCGCGTTCCTGCACGTTTACGAAATTCCACGAATAAGCATCAGGCAGAAGGGTTGCCAAGAAATCGCGAAATTCTTTCCCCGTCTGCTAGGAAAGCACAAGCAGCGGTGCTAAGCTCGACAACGACTCGTCAACTTAGGCACGCGCGTTTTTGAGCATTCCCTCTGGTAATTCACAGCCGAACGGCAGCGTGCCGCCGCGACATTTTCTTGATTGTCAGTGCCTTTAATGTCGGGCGAACAATAACCGAGCTTCGGTCTGCGTAATGCCCGTGCCATTATCGTTCCAGCAACGCCGTTATCGTGTGACCACCGCGTTATCCGCGTACTGACTTCTAAACGTTATCATGCCGGCAACATTCGTGCGACAACGTTAATTATCGTGTATACGCGCAAGCGCAAGCGCGAAATTTGCATACCGCCGTTTGTGTCGCAATCAAACTTTTCCGAAGCTTTCTTGGACGTAAGCGGTGCGTGCTGCTACGGAGAATAATTCTCCAAGTGGAACAAGCAAATGACCACGTCTCCGTTGATCTGTCGTTTCTGATAAAGTAGGTCTCCACCTTCAGGTGTAGAACATTTCTTTTCAGATTTAACGTAAGAAGCGTGCAATTTCTGTTCACCGACAAATTACTCCGAGAGGGTGAGATCAGGCCTTCAAGTTCTCGTGTCCTTTGAATGTAATTTTTTAATGCTACGAAATAGAGGAGAATTTTGAATGTATGAATCATTTGGGATTTTCTGCTCTATCACCTGATTGCGAAGAAAGTGGTCCATGACGCGTAATTTGTAATCGAAGGAGCTTCAAAGTGGAACAAGTAAATGTCCATGCCTCGATGATATGACGTTTCTGATAAAATTTAGTTTAGGAATGTACAAAGAAAATTCTGAATGTAATGAAACTTTGTGTGTGCGTAGAGTAGAAAATATGCACTTTTTTCACCGCAAAATCAGCCCTCGAAGTTTTCGCGCTTTTCCCCTTTTTCGAGTACCTATCGCCTTATTGTAAAAAATTGTCCACGCGTAATTTTCAATTAAGCGAGTTCTTTCGTTACTTTGCATAAAAATATCTAACGGTAAGAGATAGCAACGATTGTTGCACAGAAGAAATTTATCATTTTGGACATTCTCACTGTAATATAAAAGCACAGTCATGTACAGTTATTTACGGCTGCATTTACACTTCGACACTTTTACGTCGAAATATAAAAGCTGTTTTCTATTTTACAAGAGCAATAAACGTCTGTTTTATACAAAACTATTTTTCCTATGACAAAGATTTACGATAATGCAAACGCCAGTGCTCCCCGTAGGTGCGGCGTTTTCATTAGAACATGTTCGAGAGAAAAAAGCGTATAACAATCTAAAATATTCCACGACGAAATAATTCAACAAATTGAAACTCATTTTAACATAAAATACCAAATAATCACATTTACTCTAAAGAAGTAAATCATACACACGTTCTAACGTATATTCCATATACAAGCGTAATAGTATAATCTTTGGAGGCCAACCTTACAAATTTGTAGATGTTACATTAATTAGCTACAGTTAAATAAATTTATCTGAATTAATTAAATTTCAAATCTTTAGATACGGATTAGTAAAACATACGTGTAGGCCTAAACTCTAGTAATCTAAGCATTAAGTAAACGTACGAGGTATGTATTGTAATGCAAGGCTTGCTTAATTTATAAATTCCTCAATGTATTGTCACAATTCCACAATAAAAAGCAAAAGCAAAACCTACAAACCAAATTCAACGAAATGTCCAAAAATTACATCTAATTTCCCACTGGATTCGCATAATTCTCTGGATAATACTGGATGGTATTCTCAAGCTGCCAGAAAAATGGCACAAAGTGATCAACATTAACAGAAATTATCTCGACGAATGATCTGTTTTTGTTCTTTTCAAATAAAACCTCGGCTGTACAAAGAGATCGGAAACAATTCTGTTTAGTGTACTCGTGATTGATCTTGCGATCTTTCGAGTTTGGCTGAATTTGCACGTTTGTGCCGACTGATTACAATTCGGACCACTCACGTGTACCGGGAGACTAACTAATTTGCTCGTGTTTGTTTTGGAAGATTTCTATGTTGCTTGTTGCTAGCCGAATGAATTCTGCTTCCGAGGTCTCAGAAAAGTTTCGAAGATATCTCGGTCAGGATACATTCGGCGGGGGTGAGACACGCGGATTGGTTATTACAATTTCGACTTCGACAAGATACCTCGGTCAGGATACGGGGGTGAGACACGCGGATTGGTTATTACAATTTCGACTTCGACAAGGGAGGTGGTTGTCTGTCTGCGATTGGCAAACTATTAAACAAAGAACGAACCAAAGGACGCCCCCAAGTCAACGGTCACTCTCAAGTGTCGTCCGCACCCTTGAGTGACGCGCGCGGAAAGTCGCGTGTCTCGAAACAATAAACGCAGCAGGTAATAAGTCTGGGCAGCGCTTCGTCGCTAACAAAAACGTACCAAAGTGGAGACCAAAAACCCGAGAAGTTCAAATATAACAAACAGATGTGGACGAGGGCCACGAGAAGAAAAGCATCGAACTTCTAAACAAACGTTAAAGTGCTCGATGGCCTCCCAAATTTACAACCGGCTGCGGAGGACCGAATAATTTCCAGGACCTGTGCCTGGAAAACGCCGTAAATCTAATAGGACGACTGGACAAATTCATTCCACACCTAATAACAGTAAATGGAATACCAATTCTCCAAGAAATTTCAATCTCCCCTTCGTAAAAACTTAATCACGTCGCAGGTAAAAAGATCAATTACACGCCGAAACGAAATAAGGGGAACGATTAACATAAACGTTCCAGTAAGAAGGAGCACAATAATCATTCCCGGATGATTGCCGAACAGCCGCAGCTCCGTTCCAGAATTGCATCTCGCTCGATGATCAATGAACTCATTAACGCGACTTCGCGTTCGCCGATTACTCGCCGGCGAAACCTGTTAGCACGTTCAACAGGGGAACACGAGCTGCGGAGCTTTTAAACTTGTTCCGCGGAATTATGCAGCACCAGGCAGATGCGCACTTCTCTCGGTGGAAAAAATTGTACCAGGTGGTAGGGGCGATATTGTTAACATAATTACAGGAACATTAGCAACCAGTGACAGGGATGGGGGTTTCGCCGGCGCGATAAGCAGTATCTGAAAACAGAGGATCGCGGCATTAATCCTCTTTGTTTGACGGACGCGTATAACCGTTGCAATTTGCCACCGTTGTTCGATCGTGCAACTGCATTTCCTGCGCCGTTAGGATCACCCCACCGATACGAATATTTATCTTCGAATAATTTAAATCGCGCCACGGTTAAGCGCCTCAAAAATTAATATATATTTGCGCTGTAATTACGCCGTAATATTGCCCTCTCTCATTGAGCTGGCGAGGGATTTCTGTTACGATACGAGGTGACAACTAGTGGCTACGATTGGTTAAATACTCGGCTGCTCAAGTTCTGAATACAGGAAATTTGGAAAAAATTTTGAAAGTGTAATTGAGTAATTCGCGAAAGTTTCTGTACATCAACACTTTACCGACCTCTCGTTGTTGAACTCTTTTCGGGCCCCGTCTTTACTATCGTGCGGGGATATAAGCGCTTATTCTTACAGCTATACAAATTTGAAATTAAAATTCGCGAGAGTGCCTACTATGTCGTTCGCTTTCTCTTATTATAGGGAAATTAAAATTAATAACATTAAAGAGCGTTGGCAGCGAAAAGCCGATTAATAGGCTTCCGGTCGGTAAAGTGTTAACATATTAGCATCGAGTCACGCACATATGTGTCATCCGGTCGTCAAATATGTTGTATGTCATTGAGATCTTCACATATCTGTCTCGAGATAAATTTATAAAACGCTACAAATGGTTCAATTTCTCTTCAGAAATGCCGTAACAGACGTTTCACGAATTAGAACAATTGTACACCTTTTACGAAAAAGTATCTCGCCACTTTCCTCGAAATTTCTTTGAAAAATATTAATTAGTCACAAAGTTACAGCAGTTTCTTGCAACGTTACGCGATTGGAGGAAGAGCGCGGCTCCAAACGCCTCGACGTCGATTTATTAATGTGGGATTATGGGGTCTTTCAGACTATTACAAACGGAATCTTAAGACCCAGAAAGGGCATGAAAGTGACACGTTAAGAAAACAACTGCTTTACTGTCAAGTTGCTGTCACGTTTGCGCATACTTGCACCGAACTTGTTTCAAACTGAACGAGTTTCGAGAAGAAAAGGTTTGCACGATAACTGGCAAAGTGCATAAAGCGCGTGCAGGTCAAACCATTATTCAAGAATGTAGATTCACTGAGCTGCATCATCCACTTTACAGTTCAGATTTAGCGCCCTGCGATTCCTCTTTTGGGAAAAATCTGAAAAGGATCCTAAGGGCGGAAGGTTTCCTTCAGATAATGAATTTAAAATTGCCCCGGAATATTTTGAGGACCTGCCAAAAGAATGTCTCTCCCGCGACTTTTTTCTGAGGGAAAATCGTTCGAATAAGTGTACACGTGTAGAAGGTAGTTATGAAGAAAAATTAAATTTCTCAATGTGCTGCAAGCTCTTTTTCACGATTAGCGTAGGTTATGTACAAATTTACTCTGGTATACCTAAAGGGAAAACACCGAACGTGCAGAGCTAAGTACTATGCAGAAATGAGAAGTTGGCTAGCGCTGATCCCCATAAGCTCATTTTTTCTAACACAATCGTTGAAATTATTATAGACGTGAGAATTAGGCCTGCTAGCCATCTTCTCATCTCTGCACAATACCTGATAACCCAAATTGTCTGCATAAATGGAACAGCTTCTGCGTATAAAGTAATTGTCAAGCCTTGGTTTCTGTCTTGGATGGTCAATTGTATCAGGTCATTCTATAATTTCCTGTCGAATTTTATAATTTAGATCTATATTTCCAACGAACCTTCAAATTTAATAAAAACAATCCTACTCGTTCCACATTTTCCAAATTTTCTTTGAACGACCGTTATGTCGTCGCTATAGAATTTTCTTGCGTCTTCATTAAAATATTTTTCCCTTTCGGCACGAACTAATGGTACGACCTAATAATAAAAATCCTCAAAAGTAACATTTCCTGGCCTCACAGAACTCCAATCAAGAACGAAGAACAATTCTCGAGACACCACAATCACCCACGAGTTACCATCCGTTTCTAGCGAACCTTCGACGAATAATCGTTTGATCATTCGTACGAAACACCGAACGGTCCTGAATTCGGCAAAAATAACGCGATTATTTCTGCGTTTGGCCGCATTAGAGGATTATCTCGACGCTGAACAATAAGCATTCGTGGATCGTATTAAAGCGTTCGCTGGCGCCGCGGTTCCCGGCAATCCATTTTCCCCGCTTCGCAGTGCTATATTGAATTTTCAGTTGTACACAGAGTGGCCCAAGCCCTCCTATGGATATGCATAGGTACTATGCGTAATTTGCAACGATAACGATACTACGTCCGTCCGACACCGCCTGGCAATGAACTGTTTCCAGTCATCAATCCGCAAACTGTATTATTCTGTCCCCGTCCCCCCCTCCCTCGATGATGGGGCAACCGACCGAATTCCCACTGAAAAATTTCGTTAGAGCCTTCCTGTCGACCGTTTATTTATCATTCTACTGCACACACCGGACCCGTTGACGGCTTAGCAGAGAACGGAATGAGCTTCGCCTGTGGTGTACGTTGCAGCGGCGCACAGTGTTTCAGGGTTGGTGTTGTTGCGGTTCGGAACGTAAGAAAAGGAAGATTTGTTAGGCTTGCGGAAAGGAGACTTCAGCGAGAGATATTGTTCTGGGAACGGTGAAGAGGTTTTAATTTAGTTGGGAGGGTAAATTGTTATTTAGAAAGATGAGAGTAAATTGTTGCCGAGGCAATTGCGCTTGTTGAATCTCGTCTTATCGCTGTGACATTTTTTTCGTTCTTCATTCCTCCACGTTTAGTAGTATTGTTGTAGTTCGTACAAATTCTTTGTTACAGTTTATACAGAGGCTATTTAATTAATGACAATTGTTAACGTAAATTAAGTAATGTTATGTCGTATGTTAAATAATAAATTAATAGGCATGTTAAGTAATCTCTATCGTAAGTTAAGTAATAAATTAAAAAAAAGAGTATTGTTACAATTGTATTGTTGTTATGGTGTAATAAAGGCAATACTGTCCTCCTTAGCTTAATTGTCCTAATTAGCAGTTTCGAACATCGCAGAAAAGTAAGGTTTTATAATTTAAAACTTATTACTGGAGTATCTATACGTCACCAAATTTGTTATTTTATCGGCTATAATATTGATATAATGAAAATATACAATTCCACTTGAAAAAATTTAAACGATCTTAAGAAAAGAATCTTCTTTGTCACAATATTTGCCCCTTTGAAAGCAACGAAGATATTTCAGATTCTAATCTTATGACTCACCTTATATAGCATGTAACAAAGAATATACTACCTTGTAAGTTACATCTCTTTTTTTATCTCGATCTTCAAAATTACAAAGCAAATGTTACAAAATTTTCTGTTCCCCCATTTAACAATTACTCCACTATTTTAATTATATAAACGTAACGAGAGTGCAGAACTAAATTCTTCTTTAATAAAAACTCCTTGCACATCAATTGGATGAACTTTTCAAGCCGTCTTCCAACCGACTGAACGAAGTTCCCGAACGAGTAACACATAATACAGATTTCAGAGCCGCTGATTGCTTCAAGAAGTGTGCCAGCTTAAGGCACCATTAATTTTCACCCTGCTACACCGTAATCTTAATAAAATTCACCGAGCACTTTGCACGAGTTTAGTTACTCGAATCGCGTTAACGTGCACTATTCGAGCGTTCTTCGTGCGGAGCCACCGGTTGTTAATTGTACAGCGAGAGAGCGAGAGAGAGGGAAAAGTCTCGCAGAGAGGAAAAAGGTTCGTGTAGATGGAAAATCGCATCTATGTTGAGACGAACGTCTCGCCTTTTTGATACACAATTTAATACAAGAGATGCTTCCGCAAGATAGAAGATAGGCTACGAATTCTCCAGTGAGGTATAGTCGGTGGAAGAAATATAGCGGGCTCGTGATATCGATCAGGAGTCGAAGTAAACATGTTTCGAGCGTTCTAACAATGGAATTGAGAGAAATATGAGAAGGTAAGGACCTGAACCCACGGTCAGAGATGCATAATTTATTCACTGCGCCTGCGCAGGTACCGTTATCCTTCAAATTCTTGCAATGTTATAATTCTGTTTCAATTTTTATTACTTTATCTACTGCTTTCTTTCAGTGATCACCGTTTACGATGTACACTTCATTCTGTATCAGTATCATATTTTTTGAATTCGATCGACCAATCCTTTTTTTTTATTAAGCTTATGGAACTTCAATTGAGATTTATTGCAGCTACAGTCGTACAAACAACAGACAAAACGAAACAAAATAAGAACCGTGACAAAACGATAACCAATTGATTTACGTTAGTGACATAAGTTTCGTCAGGCACAGAAAGTAACCTCAAATATTAAAAATGCTAATTTAAATATTTGCTATAATATAAATATTAAAATGCTACTGCATTTAAATAAAAATTTGCATTTGCATAAAAAATGCACAGTTTGAGTATTTAACAAATATCAGGTGTGTACAAGTGCAGGCATAAAACTGAAAAAAAAAAATATAGATATTAAGAATGTAAGTTAAAATAATTCGAAGTTTACCCTACCGTACGTAGGTTACCACCCTAGTGGGCGGTGCGTCAACAGAACTGTGGTAGTGAACGTGTTAATTTCATTGCACGAAACCCTAAAACAGAATGTTAACGTAGCTTCCCGCGCTTCTTGTTGGTCGGAAGGTCGGGTTGGCGTTGGTAATTATTGCACGTGTATGTGCCAACTGCTTATTGTCGCGATGGTGATCGCACTTTATTTGTGATGTCGATTGGACCGCACTGGTGTATCAAGAATATCGAGTATCGCGTGTTAGAGCGCTCAAAGTGGTGTCGATTGTTTCTATGTATCTTAGAATCTGCCCGAATGTCGTGAACTGGCTGTATATATCTCTTTTCGCCAAAATGGGGAGTTTAC
>NW_017100173.1:77455-91497 GCF_001263275.1 Habropoda laboriosa
TAATAAGCCGGATTTGCCCTCTGGCTTGAATAGGCTAATGTTATCAAAAAACTTGTAGAAAAACTTCTCAAAAGTAACGTCGCTTGGAATCCGCGCCATAAGCTGTACCTCCACTTTAATTCACGAACTCTCTACATTTCTTCCACCGACTATACCTTTTCGCGTAACGCACCTCTTCAGCCGATTTTTCTTCGCGCAAACGAAATCCGGTTTCACGGTTCTTATTCCAGAAACCACGGCTAGACAAGGATGTTGTACGAATGAAGAAGCAATAAGTCTCGTTGAATGAGAATTCGAGACAACAGCCACTCGAACATCTCGCCGCGAGTAAGCGGGCGTTTTAAAACGCAAACAAAGAACCCTTTTCCGCATCCTACGCGGTATTCAAACGTGCAAATTTTCATTTTCTTTGTTGGTCATATACGTGGGCGTTTCAAATGCATATATATTTATTAAATTCATTTCGGCGAAACTACGCTGCAAATGCAAAAATTACCCGCCTCTTAACCTCATCAAGGATGCACCGTTCTTCCGGTGTTTTTTTTTCGGAGGATGTTATCGTCCGTAAGAATTTTTCTCGTGCTTGCGTATTTATGGAAATTTCGCTATTCGAGCTTTCTCCGCTGGACAATAGCTTCTAATGTTGATTGGCGTTGTGCAGTTTCTTGTCTGTCGAGTATTTTGCAATTCTATTCGCAGTGAAGTAAAATATTCCTCGGTGTGGTGTATTTCTTTTTTATAGTATAAATGAAACCATGGCTATGTATTGGGTTGACAAATAAATAATCGTTTCTGCGGTTAAAAAAAAAAAAGACTGTATTCGTAACCTATGAAACGTGTGTATAGACTGAAAGCTGAGATTTGAACGTGTAATTGAAAAAGAAGTTCATTGTATTAGGTTAAATTCTTTTAGTGTTTATTTTCTTTTTATCGGTAAGACTAAAATCTCCATCACGAAACTTTTTCAACCATCCCTTGCGCCATTCTTTCATTCACAGCACCTTCACTATACACATCAGAAATCTTTTTCGCTGCTTCTACCATAATTTTACCTTTTCGAAAATAAAAAAAAGCTCGAAATATATCGTAAACACCAAAATATCATAAATATCATAAAAAGTATCACAAACAGCAAAAAAAGAATTTAATCAAACATAATGAAGTTACATTCGTTCCAAAATTGCCCCGCGGCCGGAAACAAAGAGCTCGGATACGTTGAAATCTTTAGTTCGGTCGGAAAACACTCGTTTCACCGGCGAAAATGACTTAACGATGCGTTGATAGAACGATTCTCGCGACATTTGCATGCCTCCTGAGCACGTCCCACGTTTTCTACGCGAAAGAAACGACATCGTGCATCGGTGGAAAATTCAACGATTCATCACTGCCGCTCCATTAATATTATTTACATCAGAAGATCGTGTCTGACGTTTCAACGCGAACGTTCGCGAGCACCCTCCTCCCTCAACCCCACACCGTTTGCACCGTTTAAATTTCTATTAAGGACATGATTTGTGTTTGGCGCCGGATGAATTAGAAGGGGGTTGAGTCGAGTTTCATGGAAGGACGGTGAACACTCTTATTTCCCGCGCTCCTTAATGACATTTTACTTCCATCCACCTTGAGCGTTCAATTTACCCGAACGATTCTACCGGTTCGCGTGCACTTAACGATGCCACGTGATGAATCGTTCGAAACTGTTGCCACACGAATCAACGGAGAATCATTTTTCCGTATTATTGGAAACTTGTCGCAGTAACGTTGCCCCGGACGACGTGTCCAAATAATTTCCTCGTTTTAACAGTATATTATAGAGGAAATTATTTACACTGGCCGTTCGGCGAGGGTTGGGATACTGAAATCGACAAAAATCTACCGAAATCTGCTGGATTCTGTTGAAATCTACCGAAATCTCTTAAATTTGACTAAAATCTTCCAAATTCCACAGAAATCTACTTGCTGAATTTAAAGCAAGCCTCGTTGTCATTAAAAATTTAACCCTTTGAATTCCTTTGTCGAGTGTGACTCGACGTCAACTTTATTCACAAGTACTTCTATATGTATAGAGTCACTCTCTGCATTTTTAAATTGCCAATTTAAATACGTATTATATTTCCCAATATTTTCCGTTGGAAACGAAAAGAAAATTTTTAGAAAATCCGGAGTTCAAAGGGTTAATACAAAATTACTTGACACACAAAAGTCAAAATTATTAAGATCCTAAAAAAAATTATTCCTTCTATTGGACTGGCCGAAAAATTCGAATAATTTTTTCGAAAAATACCATTAAATCGTAATTCTCCATATTTCACGATAACACCCTTGAAATTCAAACTTTTGCAAATATTGTATTATTACACCACAGAAGAAATATTTCACATAAAAATACCGGAAAAAAGTTACAACCCCGAGAAGAATTTCAATTACCACTTACAAACTATTCCTTGCTTTTCAAATATTACCCTTTGACTCTCCTCTTATCTGTAACTTCAAAGATCGAGTTCCGCTCTCTGTAACGTATTCATCGGACGCAAAGCGTTCGTTTCACCATTAATACCTTCCTTCCCCGAAATCGAGGAAAGTGAAAACTGCGAGCTTCTAATTCACCGGCCATCCAGGAATAATTTCTCGCGATGAATGCGACGGTTCCGTATAACAGAGTGAATAGGTTTGTAAAGTTGAATTCGAACCGGTTACGCTACGTTAAAAATTCAAGTGGCATTACCGAAAGCTCCTCTGCGGAGAAACGGAACCGCCTTTTCACGTAGGAGAAATATCTGAAAAAATTAAGCAAGAGAAGCTGAACGACGACACGGCGGGTTGCGTCTTTTTCTTCGACAAAAAGGATCTGAGAATCGAATCTGAAAGCAGACCTCCTTCTCGAAGGATACTACGTTGACAGAAAATAATCGAACCTTTAATACGCTTTCGGCGGATCGTAAGGTTCCCTGCGTCCCGCAGTGTGAAGGTTAAAAACAGTTCGCGTGATCGCATTTCTCTTATTGACGGTTCCAAAGGAACTGAACCGAGAACTGCGAGGTGAAACGGCGCAAAACCGTGGAAATGACTTCTGAGCTACATTTATGTTTGTTACTGCCACACGATGATGGATAGAACAGTTTCAGCAGAAATTGTGGAATTTTCAAACGAGCTAGCTTCGAGTATATTTTTATTTTGCTAAAGTTTTAATTGAACGAAACATTTTTTATTTCAAGTTTTAATGCGCTTTAAATATATTTTTACTTTAATAAACGAATAATATTGGATAATTGGTAAGATGAATGTGAAATGTGTTTAAAATAATTTGCTTAAGAAGAAATATAACCGTGGAATGCAAAAGCGTTAAATTATGCCCGTTGAATTGTTAAATGTATAAAGAAATTATAGCATTATACCGATATCTCTGTGAAGTTTAACCCATCAACGGGGAGAATTTGAAACTTAAAGACACATTGTGCATTGGTTAACGGATGAATTTTTCGATGAAAAATTTCAGTAGAATTCACTGCCGAAGAAATTAGTTCAGCGAGTTCTTCGGCAAATGTTTGACATTAGATAGGTAAAATTGACAGCTTTCAGATGTTCAATCATGGAATCCATACTTTTGAATAAAGATGATGGACACGAATGATCAAATAGAACGGAGGATAGATCAAATCCAGCACTCGATGTATGAACGAAGTCTGCTGAAAGTAAAACAATGGAAATCTCTCATAAAGGAAAAGTCAGTGTTGAAATACCAATTTTCGCGAGGGTTTAATAAACCAGCGGTCAACGTCAGAGTGAAAAATTTCCAACAAAACCGTACTCGCAGCCAATTAATTAACAGTAAATTTCCTTTAAAAAAAACAACAACAATCAACATATTAAAAATCGTAGAAATATTCAAAAACAAAATTACCCGAAAAACACAAAAACTACCCGCCACCTTTATTATCCCATTTCGAGGTAAAATTTCAATTATTTTTCGTTAATTTCTCCATCAACTAGGAGCGCACCATAGTTCGCGATGTCGTTCAGCTGGTCCAAAGGATAAATTTTAATTGGTGGCACGCGATGGCGGACGATAATTATACCGACTAACTCCGACGTGGCGCGCAAGTTCACCATGAAGAACGATTATGTCGTGTGGTGATTAATGCGTCAGGCTGACCGTAACTTTGTTAGTTAGTTGACCGATTCGAGATTTTGCCCGGGCGCTAACTAAGAGACTTGGCTTGCAACTTCAAAGGAGGACCGCCACCGGCCACGGAATTCTATTCTTCGGGTAAATAGTTGCCGCGGAAAGGAGAGGGTGGCAGGCAGCAACCCCGTAATTATCGATCGGTCTTCCTATCGTTTATTAAGCGTAGCGTTTATTACGCCCGCGGCTAGTTCCCGCAAAGTGTCCCTCTGCAAAATTTTCGCCCTTCCGCAAACTGACCCGCGCGCGACAAACGAAACGCAATTAATTACGATCGTTTCCTTTCATTGTGGCCCCGGTTCTTTATGATTGCCGCGCGCTTCCCGATGATTATCGTTGTTTACACGGAGAGGGATGGTATCTGGGGGAAATATTTTATCACCCTTGGCTATTCCTATTTTTTTCTTCTTTTTCAATGTTTTCTCTCTATTTGTCACGGTAGAGGAGAGACCGGGGCTAGGTAGACTAACTGTTAATAACATTGCACAGATGTGTGCCGTATCGCGAAAAATTGATTACAGAAGGAAGTCACTTCTAAAATGTCCTTTATCCTTTTTCGACGCCGTGATCGCACGTTGCTTCGAGTTTCATCGGTGCTTATCGAAAAAATCGCTGTCTAAGTAAATTTTCGATGTTTGTGCTCGTAAGTTTATATCTAAGTTTTCTTCAAGATTTCACGTTTGCACGCTCTGTACAGTTAGAACAGAATAAATTTTAAAGGAATGTTTTGAAGTTTGTTTATTAGACAACATATTGAAACGGTTATTTTTGTTTGGACATGAACAATTTGGGGTTGTGTAGAGTATTGAAGTTAAAATGATCGTTCGGGGTTGCATGACTAATTGGTCGACTAATTCTTTATTGTAATTTATGAATTTATATTAATATATGTATATAAGACACAGGGTGATTCTAGCAAATGGGCTATAGTTCAGTTCCAAGCGAAGTTAGGAAAACATCGTAGAGGAAAATGTTGCACTGTTTAACATTCTCTATCATCCTATGGTAAGCTTTTTTTGATGTATTTACTTGCAAATCTTAGGAGAACTTCGCTATAAATTTTCGAAGAAGTGAAATATCTCGTAAAGTATCGAATTTTCAATGACCTTATTTTACAGTTTTTATTCACAAAATTCCTCGAAAAGTCAATTTATGCAGAAAAGAAAAAATTGGGTGGTTCGAGAAGTGCATCGATACACTTTCGAAAAAAATCGTACCACAGGATTACACATTGTAATCTTGCAATGATAAACGAACAAAATAAAACTTACAAAATGAGCATATCTAGATAAACGTATAACTTTCAAGCAATACAAGTGAATTGTTAAATAAATGAATTGTCAACGAAGAAATAAGTATCGGTTTAAGTAAGATTTCTCCCACGAAAATCTGTAAAAAGAATTACTCCATCGTCAAGCGTATATAGGAAAGAAAAAAATAAGGGACACGAAGGAAGGTGAAATAAAGGAACGGTTGTAGAAGCGACACGCGTGGAATTCCAGGTTCACACGAGGAGATAGCGAGATCATCGCCGGAGAGTTAAGGACTTCTCCGCGCTTTAATTTGATATTTTGAACCGACACGTTCGCCAACTTGCCCGGGAAGATTCTACATTTTAATTGAGACGTGCGCGAGTTTTCAAGTTTCATAAACTCGCATTTATACATATCTCCTAAAAGCTACAGGATTTACGGCCAAGTTTCCCGAAAATTAGGGACCCCCTGCAATGATCCTTTATCCTTTCGGAAAGTACAAGCAAGTGTCTGAAACTTACGAAAATACTCAACAATATCATCGTTCGTAATTACGTATCTTCGTGACAGCTACAACGTACTATTTAGAGTGCGGGGAAATTTGCAAATGAAATAGATTTAGACTCGTCAGAAGTCAGTACGAAACGAAAGACTCGTTCCATTTTTATCTTGGTAATCTAAGATTAATTCTGAGTGTTTCATGCCTACAATCAGATTCCTAATAAAAACTTTTGATTAAATTTATAGCGCGAAATTACTTTCATGGAAAGGTCGATCTTAAAAATAGGATATTCGAAGACATCGGATTGGTACAAATAACGTGTCATTCTTTCAATAACTGAATTGGCGGGTTGGCATCACATGTCAAATTTTGTCTATTTTTATACGCAATAATCGAGATCTGTGTATTGAATAGGAAAAGAATTCACAATCGGAATATTCGCGTAACTTTCAAAATTTTTATAACAAAGAAATTATTCCGAAATGAAAACACTGTGAAAGTAGCATTCAAAGAATTTTTTAATTCAAAGACTGATGATTTTCATATATTTGAAGAAACTCGATGTTTGGAGATTACCTGTCGCGACGAATAATCGGAAAATTCTCCTAACTTTCAAAATTTTTTTAACAGAGAAATTGTCCCGAAGTGAAAACACTGTAAAATTAGCATTTTTTAATTCAACTAGTTTGAAAAAACTCGATGTATGTAAAATTTCACTTAAAAAACGACGTTTCCCAGCCTGATAATTAAAGAAATTCCAGTGAAAGAAAATGATTTGACCAAGCTCGAAAGAACGCGAAAGCAATCTATTCAAATGACACACAATTGAACATCAGACGCTATTATCTTCTTAAAGAACAAAAAAAGGAAAGAAAGAAAGGTTGTTCCGAGAGATTCGTCAAACAAAAGAATAATCGTGCAATCTGAATTATTCGAACGAACCGACAGCCGTCGTTCTGGTTGCATTCTACTTCTAGTTCCGTAAGAATTTATTGATTCACGGCGATCATGGGCCACGCTATCGGCGCGCACTCGTGAAGTTTTTGATAATTACTTCAAGTTCGCCGGCAAGTTCGGCAACGTGTAATTAAGTACCGCAGATATTTGGCCAGCTAAATTATCGGGAATGAAGTTGAACGAGAGCAGGCGAGTTTATTATCGAGCCGAAAGCAAACTTTCCTGCAACCCCCGGTCCAGTCAACATAGCCTCGATTCTTACGTAGCATCCTTCTTATAATATTTTTCTCCTTGCAGTTCGATCGTTAATTTCGCTCCGGTAATCTTCCGGATAAGTAGAAATTGCCGAATCTCGAACTCCAGTGAACTATGTATTCGTCTAAAATTTTACTTTGTATTGAAAATTAAATAGAAATTGCCAAAACTCGGACTCCAGTGAACTGTATATTATCAAAAATTTTACTTCATATTCAAAATTAATTATTCTCGTTCATTACATCGTGCAGTTAATTATCGTCACGTATGCATCTCCGCTGATCATCGAAAAGACGTAAAAAAATCGTAGTAATTGAACAACTCGACGAGTTTCGATCGAGTGCTGTTAATTAAAGGATTTATTAATCGGCGAGAACAGTAGTCGGATAGGTGGATCTACGAGACACGATCGAATATATTAAACCAGGATCAGCGAAACCTGTAATTTTTCTTCAGGATGACATATCCCATTCGATGATGAATTACTTGTCGTCGTACTCGAACCGGCTGACACGCGAATCAAGTTGCACGACGACCGATAAGCGCGATATATTTTTTCCTAGCCACTTGTTCGATAAAACGCGTTAGGCGGGTGGAAATGTGTCTCTTCTTCTTGGAAGGTTGAGTGGCCCATGAATTTTTTACGATGAAAGATAGGGTGAATGCGAGTAGTTGTCAAGATAGATTACTACGTGTGAGACATCGGCTCTGTGATGTATCGCTTCGATGCAAATTTCTTTTAAAGGGAGCCACTTCGTTGAACAATGAATGTTTCGTTGGTCTTAATGTCTGCTCTATGAATTACTATTTATCACGCGTTGATTTTGTATTTATAAAATGATCCCTACTACGACAGATGGTAAACTGAAGCGTAGTTCATGTTAAATTCGCACAGAAAGTATTGTACGAGTTAAATTATTTTTTCCCGCCAAAGTTAGTGTCACGTGTCTACAGTCTAGAGTGAATTAATTTTTGGGGGGATTTTAATAATTTTACAATAAATTTTGTGTATCAAATAATGTTGTATTGAAACTGTAATGACAGCGAGGCTTGCTTTGCTTTCAGCAAGTAGATTTTAGTCAAATTTGATAGATTTCAGTAGATTTGAGTAGAATTCCGTTAGGTTTCAAAGGATTTCGAAAGATATTAATAAAAATACAGCAGAGTTTAATAGAATTCGGTAGATTTCAGTAGGTTTCAAAGAATTTGGAAAGATATTAATAAAAATACGGTAGAGTTTGATAGAATTCAGTAGATTTCAGTAGAATTCTGCAGACTTCACTACGTTTCACATTCAGTCCCAGTACTTACAAACGGCAGTGTACATGTACGAAAATTAGATTTCACGCAAACAGAATTTTGTTTCGGTAACATCGAGTTCGTATTAGAAATTCATCGAGTCTACTTATTGTTAGTCGCTAAACTTTGATGTAAAGGAACTAACCTCACTTTCCAAGTCTCTTGACCCGATTCTGACTGCGTTACTGTTAAATAGTTCACTAATAGTATTGTGACGGTACCTCCTACGCTTCGCCACCAGAGGGACGGACAAACTGGCGAAACATCAACCTCTCTCACAAGTCCTCGCTAAGGCTTCTATTCCTACAAATACAACTTCTGACCTGCGCCTGACCGTTCTCCAAATTCTAGACATAGCTCTCCTGCGTAATTTTATAATATCAAGCATGCAAGTATGTTTTTACAATATCTCTCCTACAGACCAACCGAAAATAATTTCAAAAATACTATACCTCTTGGAAAATACTTCATAAGCTGTTAAATGTAAATGTTACAATAATTATGATACAGCACAGAAAGTAGGAAGACTGAATACAAAGAGAGAAATATTTTACATATCTGTTTTGTGTATATACGTATGTATATAGTTTCTTTTGTACGTTAAATGTTACGGATATGAAACTTATAGAAAGAAAGAAAGTAGCTTTACTGACGAGTCCACTAGAAGGCCTAGTACGAAACTTATTTCCCCTTTCTAACTTTCTTTTCCGCCTATCCTACCCTCTCAACCTCCTTTCTTCCTCTAAAAGCCGATACAGTATTATCGTTATCAGGTTTGATCGATTTTTACACAATTCTTATAATTCCCGTATTCTACAAAATTTTTTCACGTCGAGCCTTTCGTTGGTATTCGTAACACGTAGAAAACGAAGACTCGCTGTACAAGAAGTACACCGTTCCACCATCCAGCGGCAGAATACAATTCTCTCCCTCGCGAGAACTTGCCCCATTTTCTCAAAATCGTGAGCCTACATTGCCTCGTTTGCGAACCCACCTTACCCGGAATTACCCTTCTCTTATCAGTCGTAAAATTACTCTCACTTCACAGTGGATTTCCCGGTTGCGACACGCGATAAGAAGAAACAAACGAAAATGACGCAGAAATGATCTCGGCCCTCCACGATTCCAGGACGTCGTGGTTCCAAGTTCACTGGAACATGTGATTCGAGAGGTGCAGGCAACTGGAAATTACTGTGCATGCATTAACGACGGGTAGATGTAACAACGTCGTAAAGAGTATCGATATTTTTCGGGTGAATATTTAACATGCATTGTTAAATTCAATGTTAATTAAAAGTGATTCCAGCCTTGTTCCAAGTGAAGTTAGAAAAAAATCGTAGAGGAAAACATTGCACTGTTTAACAAACTATATGGTCCTAAGGAACAATTTTTCTCAAAAGTACATCGGTGCGCTTACAAAGTGCAACTGTACTTATTTCTTAAGGAAAATGTAATTGTGAAACGTTTGAGTACTCGCTGAAAATTTTCGAAAGAAGTGAAATATTTCGCAAAGTATTGCTTTTAACTTTCAATTCTGGTCTCACTTTCAAGTTTCAGTTTTCAATCAATCGAGGAGTCAATTTACACACACACACACACACACAAAAAGAATGATGTGGTTCTATTAAAAAGAAAAATGCATTTGCAGTTTGCAAGTACACTGAAGCGTTAAAAAAAAATCACACCATAGAATGATATAGATTGTTAAACAGTGTAATGCTTTACTCTAGAATTTTGTTTTTCTAAATTCAGTTGGCCCAGTTGCTAGACCCACCCTGCACATTAATAAACGTGTAGAACTCGCACGAAAAACGATCTGTAGAATGTAGAATGTGGAATATACTTCGCTTCGAATACATTTCACATGCACCTAAAATACAAGATACATGTTCCACTTTGGAAAATCACTCGTATAGGTAGACTTGCGTATATAGACTGAGGCTCCTGCGTATAAATTTCCGCTTTGCGTGTACTTTGTACGAACAAGACAAAGTTTGTAGATTTGTTTTCATGCGCTCGATTGGCTGATTCCTTGGACCGCACTTTTAGAAGCAAAGAGAAATTCTACCCCACCGAGCAGGAACAATAAAACCCGACTTGCTCTGGGACTACACACAGTTTATAAAGTTTTCGTTTATTCACCGACGAATAAAATATTAGTTCCGAAGGAAACTAGGAAAATTTTTTAAACGGATATTTCAACCGCTGCAAGTTCGTTACTGTGAAAATTTAGTTGCTCCAAGATCGTGACTAATTTTAATACCTTTTAGAGCTGCAAATTTAATAATTAAATTTACATTCTTTATTACTTCCTTCAATTTAATATTTAGATTTGTCAGGTGATTTCTTTGAAATAAATTTAGCTTCGTTTAATTCAATTTAATTACGTCAATCGTGTATTTCAATGATATCATATATTTTTAAGTTTATTACTTCTGAATTATTCTTTCTAATTTCATTGTTTTCAGCTCGAGTTTAATTAGTACCCATTTTCCACTATTAATATAACCTTCGCCCAACTTTTTCAGCAAAACAAATCTTGCATTTAAAGCAGCAGACTAGATTTCAAGACAAATTTCAAACCTAATCTACCAAATTTACAAGTATATTCAAACACCGCCATTTCCTGAATTCATCGAAGATAAATTAAAATCGACACGACTGACGAAGGATCGATTAATCTAATAATACGGTGATTCAGAAAGTTCATAGCGAAATGTAAGAAATATTCAAACTGACGTATCTCTGTTTCTAACCGAAATACTGACAAAAACCAAAAGGTATTTTCCTCGTTATTTGAAAACAAGTCCAAAGTACCCCTAAAATTACTCCCCAATCGAACTGCATATACTTTCAACGTTGAAGCGTTGCCACGAAAAATTCAACATCCACGCTCCACTGCAAAAAATATAATTCAACTTACATCCACCCCCATTCACCTTACGAATTATTTAATCAGTGCATTCGAGAAAAATACCGTTCAACATTTATCGCTGTATCACTTACAAGCAGAGATACGACCTGTTCAAATATCGCCACGAATTTTCCGAACAACCCCCGATATATCATCATCATCTCTCCATCCGAACGAGATTAAAAACTATTACACACGCTCGAAGCGTCATCGACGAGTGGCATTTAATACTAGGCAAACAGATGGGTTCGTTGTTCGAGAACGCGAAGAGACTGATTATTGAATCGATCTCGCCGGCAGTGTTGCGTTAAGCAGGTCATCGATTATAAGTCAAAGCGTCATCTATCAAGCGGCGCAACACACGGTGTATGTACAGCACGTGTCTAGAGGGACTGAATATCCACCGGACTGTGAAGTTTTCTTTGCTTCGGTGCAACAGCTTCCTTCGTTTCGCCGGATCGCCGTGGCCCGTGCCTTTACACCTGGCTGCATGCGATGATAGTCCGGATAATACTTGCCCAACCGGAAGTTATAGGTCACAGTAGCCTGCCTCGAAATCGCTCGTAACAAGAAGCATTAAACAGACAGCGAAGCCTCTACTAAAGAGGGAGGTCTTTCACTTGGATCGAATTCGTTCGGTCGACGCGATTCTCTTGTTTCGAATTCGACACGTGAAAGTAGAATTCCTGTTTAACGCTAGTTAAACTCTACCAACTCTACGGACTGAATGAAACCGCATATTTTCTTCAAAAATAACATATTGTACACTATTAACTTATAATTAAACTACGTGATATTGTATATTTATAGAAAATTTATAATACGCGTAAGTGGTAATTTTCCCTGTGAAATTCGCAAACCTAGTGTTAACCCCTTGAACTATGGTTTCTTTTCTGACTTTGCATCTAAGCGTCAGCCATTTTGCTGTTTTAGTTACTGTATCAGGTAACTAAAGCTGATCTGTTATAGATTCGTTACATTTAGTAATCTTTAGTCTTACGAATTAAAACGAATGTTAGGGTTACGATTAATTTTTTCTATTAATATAACTACTTTTCTCACATTTTGACCAGAATCTCTGCCACGTGTCCGACAGGTTGTCATACGTTAAGGGGCTCGGGAGAAATAGAAATAATAGACTAAGTCTTTTTTCTATTTTTCTTGCAGTTAAATTACACGTTTCGTAATGGATTTCAATTCGTACAATTTTTCTATTAATGCAAATTGAACGTGTTTAATTTGCGATTTTCGTTGGTTGCGTAATATGTTAACGCGGCGATATATGTAACGAACGCAGTGAAAGGTTATTTCTGAGTTTGGGAATTGTAAGTTATTGTTGGACCGTATTTGAAGGATTCAAATATATCCTGACGGGGGAAATTGAAATTTGTGGCGTGGAGTTTTTAGAAATTTGATTTTCTCGTCAAGAGAGAAAAGTCAGTTTGCGAAAAGTCATTCGGAAATTCGTTGCAGCGTTTCAAGTTTTTCTCTTTTATCGTTTCTAGTAATCTTTAGGAAAATATCATTTAGTAATATTCTTTGATAATCTTGATTCAGCAAAAGTAGATATGAAAATTCGAATGCTTATTGGACAGTTTCAGGGAAAGTTGAAAAAGGGGAAGAAACATTGGCGGCATTTATCATGCCACTGGATTTTTGCTTGTAGGGAACAGTAAAAAAATTAATACAAAATTAACCGAAATCGATAGAAAAAATTTCTGAGGTATTCACCGAAATTAAGTCAACCAGAAATTCGCAATATAATAAATTCAACTTTTAATAAACCTCCTGCACTTACAAAAACGCGCGTAAATTCGATTCTTTATAAATTTGCATTTATAAAAACGCGCGATACTTTGATACGGAACCAAAATAGGTAAATACCACCAATTTTTCGATAAATCATTTTCGAGATTACGTTTATCACTCGTAGAATATGCTAGCGTAGTCTTTCTTTTAAAAAAAAGTAAGGACACTCTGTATAGTATAGACGCAGCTTATTGCGAAAAATGTTAGCAAAAATTCTACTGTTCATTTCGTATGATAAAAAAATCAGTTATCTCTACGAGGAAAAATTGGAATTGCAATGTGCAAGTTGTCAGGACGATTAAAAGTGGTGCAATGAACGATGTAATATTCATTGCGTCCATTGTCGCGCGATTTTTCCACGCAAACAACAACAATGCCCTGTGTCCTGTATCAATGACATCGTTATACATACGATGAATGGTGATAAAATTGCGTCGGTGCCGGGTGGCCACATGGGAAATTCAGCTCGCGTCAGTCCACGCTTGTCACACAGCTGACGGTCCAATGTGTACGTACCTGAAACACATCATAATCCGTGAAACTTTTAAACACGTCCCAGGGAACGCGATACGAAATCGAAATATAGAAAATCTTCCAACGGTCTGTGCCGCTGTGTGGCGAACAAAGGGCATCATTAAAACGAAAATCGGACCCAATTTTGGCACAGGAAGGAAGTGCATATATGTAGTACGGTGGGAAAAAAGGAGGAGAAAAAGAAAGGTGTACGATGATTCGCGATTGTGAAAAACGCGAGGAATTTGAGTGACAAAAAAGGTGAAAATAAAGCGCGTGATTTCGTTTTCGTTGTTCGACAGAAATTCGTGCAGGTTTTGTTGTTAACAGTAGGTGTTACACGTATAATGAAATACC
>NW_017100173.1:91964-95991 GCF_001263275.1 Habropoda laboriosa
AGATACAAGGAAAGTTGAAAGTTCGTGAAATTGGAAGATATTCCAAGTTTGAACGTGTGAATGTAGAGCTTTGAAATGTTTGATGCATGAATTTGGACATTTGATAGTAAAAATATTGTAGTTGAAAGTTATTAAGTATTAGGGATCTTAGTTTGAAAATTTCCATCTGAAAATATGAAAATTTGACTATTTAAATTTGAATTCATTTGAAATTTCGAATATTTAAGTTTGAACATCTCTGAAATTTCGAATATTCCAATTTTAATCCATTTAAAGTTTCGAACACTTGAATTTGAATACATCTGAAATTTCAAATCTTCAAACTGAACGATATTCAAATCCTTTCCTCCCATTTTTTCGCATCATCCTTAACACAACACCTTCACAACTTCTCCAATTAAAATCCCTTCCTGTTTGATTAATCAACCGGCGGATGAACAAACTTTCCAGCAATCCAGTAATCCGTAAAAACGAACGATCAACACAACAGAGGATTCGAACGAGAAAAAAAAACCGCGGTGTCGAAAGTGAAAATCGAAAACAATTAGTAGAAAGTTGAGCAGGGATAACCTTTCGCGCGGCGAGAACGGAGGAGGCTGAAGACCGAGAATATGAATAAAAGAGTAATCAAGAAACATCGCTCTTCTTTCCACGTGGAATCCGATAAGGGAACTACGCAATCTGCTTTCCTGCAGAATTTTCATCCTTCTTTCAACTCCTTCAGCACTGTAATACGGCGAATTGTCTCGCGTACGAAAATTCTCCCTCGGAAGACAACTCTTTCATCGGAATATTTTTCGGGAGAAGATCACTCTGTTCCCGTCCCCTTTTTCACCCTTCTCGCAGTCGTTTCTTACCGTCTTCGTACAAATAATTTTCGAGACTTGATACGAAACTAGTATCGAGTTCAATCCCCGTTTTTATACCAAAAAACGATCAATTAACAGAAATACGACAATATCACTTTAAGCGTCGACTATATTTTTGGAAGCTTTACTTAACCTTTATGTCGATAAAATATCTTCCAGGTAAAAGATTTAAATATCCGGATCGCTGTTATTTGCCACATTTCCTATCCGTGTTTGCCTCAAGTTTAGAATTTTCTTATCAGAAAACTACTAAAATTGGACGATAAAGTAGACGACAATTCTGGTTATTGACATAAGGGTTAACGCGCCGCAATATTTACGAGTTCTGCAGAAACATGCAGTTTTACGAAATAAAATAAAATAACTCTTGTGAAACAGAAAATTTCTTTTGAAAAATTTTTTCACTTGTGCTTATTACAGGCACAGCGACGATTTTTAACGATACAAATATTCAGCCACTTGCTGTTCGAGAGATACAATATTTTCTTCTGCACAATTATGTAAAAACGCGTTTAGGCGCTTAAAGTGATATTGAAAAAGTGAAACGTTCAGGAACAAGTTCTACACTATTAGATAATTAAAGACCGTTAATGTTAATTTTATATTCAAAATTGTTTCTACTGTCACGAATTCACAACGAGTGCATTTTTTATTCTTAGACAGAACACGGAATATACCGAAGAGACTCAACTACTGCTGTCAATTTTTCAAACATGTTACACTATTCTAGACAGAATTATTTCATGCCTCGTCACTGTACCAAACAGTGCAACCGACTTTTGTAAAATTCCAATTCCTAGGAACGTTCAACAGATTCGACCAAACTTACGAAACGTCGTAATTATTCTTTCAATATTCACATAAGAAACTGCGAAAGGATGAATTCATCGCGAGGAATAATTTTAACGCATTTCAATAGAATATCGCGAAGCATAATCGTGTACATTCGGGAAATCGAAGGGAAAAGCTCGAACTTAATTGCAAATACTTGGAAAAACGGATGGAACTGTTTTGACCGCAAACTTCTGCAGCGGTGGAAAACGCATTCGTTAATTCCACGGCTTTTCGAGGGTCATAATTTTGTTTCGCGATTCCGCCTCACGTACTGAAAACGAACTTTTCCAATGGAAAATTCCACCGCGCGTGGATGTTAACAGTAAAGTGCAATTAATACGACAATGGCGTTCGTTTTACAACAATGTACACGCTGGTCGGGCAAAGCTTTTTGACAAAAGGGCCGCACAATATGTGTATTGTGATCGAATTTCCACATTTTTCCCCGCGTTGATACGAACTGTACAAGCTTCAATTTTATGACAGCACTAGACATTATGGAGCTGGCTGAATATACATATGTAAAAAAAGTTCGAATTTTAAAGCATAATAGAGAAATAACAAGATTTAATATTAGCTTTTCCGATCTTAGTTAGATCGGGTTAAATCTCTTAAATTCCCTTTGAAATATGAAATATTAATATCAAGGAGTCGTTTGAACGTAATAAAAGAAAATATTCAACATTCCCTCCGGCGGGAATAAAATTTCATTTTATATCCCTGAAATTGTACTTCAACGTTACAATGGATTTTCATTCGGTGATGAAACGGTGATAGAAAATTGACACAGTTCTAATCTAGCTCCGACACGAAGTTCATTCTCGTTCAACTAAATGAAATTTTGTATAAATTCCGTGAAAATAAATTCGAAATAAAATCTCTTATCCGACTTACCGATAGAGCTACTCGTAACAACAGAAAGTACCTCGTTCTCCTATTTAGAAGGAAAGTAGGATCTGATCAAACGTACGTAAAGTTCCACGAAAGCCAATTGAAACGGTGGAATTCAGATGGTTTTTATCCAGGCAGACGAAAAACGCGAGGCGTTATTAATAGATGTTCCTGTGCACTTCACTTGTTGCACGTATGAAAAGCTTCAATTCGTGGACACCGCGATAGGATAAGTTTTAATGCGAGCGAAAGTGGCACGAGCGCGAGAATTAAAACCGAAAACGGCCGTGGAAAAAAAAAGGAAGAAAAGAGCCGCGAGAGAAAAGGGTGGATTATATCTCAATACTCCCACTTATGCACTTTACGATACTTTTTTTTCCTCTCTCTTTCTCTCTTCCTCGAGGACTAGCAGAAGAACACTCGAGGATGGTCGAACCGCGATTTTCTTAATAAAGTTCAAGAAGAGAAAGTGAAAAGAAAATGATTTTCTGAAGAGGAGTAAAGAAAAAGAAGAAACGAGAAGAAGAGAAAGAAGTATGTAGTTGAAATAGAGAGATAGAGAGAGAGAGAGAGAGAGAGAGAAGGGAACTTGTGTAAAGTAATTAGAAGGTGGTCAAAGGAAAGGGAAGTTGGAAACTTTTACCCTTCATTTGCCATGGCTAAACACCGTGAACACACGGAAACGCGTCTTCGATGGCTCGTTACTTGTTACGAACGACTGATAACCGTGGGGGCCAGGGAATAAACGTCACAAGGTCTTCGTTCCACGCTTCGTCAAACCCGTTTGACATTTCATTTTGTTAAATGTCCAGCGGCGAACGAGATTTGCCTCGCTCGTTTTCACGTCACGTTCGATTTTCACCCGTAAGCCGCAGAATCCCGGGATGTGAAATTTTTCCGATCGTTCCCCGCTGGCTAGCGCATATTGGAAATGTAGATACTTTAATGCTTCGTGAATTCTTTCGTACAAGTTCGGCGACGCTTGTTGCCCCTTAATCGAGAAGACAACAACGAAATGCTTGAAATTAGAGCTCTAAGGGAGTGTTGGAACTAAGAATACGCGGTGAAGCTTTATTACGAGGCTTTGTTAACGACAATTATTCGTCGAGTCTTGCGACACAGTTTACTTTTACACAGTTAGTGTTACAATTGTATCGGGTGTAGAAGTAAGTTCTTTCCGACGAATTTCAGTTGATTGCATATGGCGGGAATCCAGGAGAGACTGCGACTGCTGATCGCAATCAGCAGCAACTGAGAAACAGTGACTGCTACTCTTGAATTTGACATCTTGAAATCAACAGCAACTCTTGAATTTGAATGACGCTATCTGAAAGGAAAAAGGCAACGCAAACGCATGATGATACGGCTGCAAGAGAGGTGATTTTCTCACTGGATTAGGAACTTTTACCGCATGCGGATTGCTCCCATGACAT